>NC_091947.1:14050960-14350960 GCF_041260155.1 Ptychodera flava | reverse complement strand
GCAAGCGATGTACAGATAATAGTCTCTACTTAACATGCCCAATGCGCTTTGTTACTGGTCATTTAAAAAAACAACAAAAACAATATTCTAGTAAATGAACTAGTGAATAACTCCATCCGTACAGTTCTACTTACGGTACAAGTCAGGGTGGTTTATGTGAACACCTTTAGGGTCAGAATGAGACAAAAAATCACGAAGAATAGGACTTTGATTTCAGCAATTCATCAGTTTCCAAACTTATTTCCTAGCCCAGCTTTACTTTAGAAAAGATTTATCGGCCCTTGTAGGACGTAACCTTTGACCCTTTTCCATTCATTCACATACATGCCTTATGTCATCACTCATTGGCTATCCCAGTAGCTTAATGCAACCATTATATGAACTGATGATAGCGAAAGTGTCATGAAGTCGAATTTTTGACTGCTTAATTTTTACAAAATATATACCACTCTGTCAAATTTATTTCTAAGCTTATTGTGCGTTAATGTAAATATGAAACTATGCATGGAAACTGAAATTGATGAGTTTTGATTCACGACATTTTGGACATGTTCCTTAATTTGTTATCTTGTTTGCTTGTCTGTTTGTTTGTTTGTTTGTTTCATCCAGTTTGAGTCATGAACGTCGCTGATGTAGTCATTTTTTTATGTGATCCAGACCCATAATACTGTAAATAGAGCGAAGATAGAAAAAAAAGACTTCTGACAAGGCAAGCATACAAATCGAGATTAATAATAGTATTTAAGTGATCAAAAATGAAAGGCAAATTGTGTGTGTTCAGTAAAATACTCATATAGCTTATACGTATCTTGGGTCAAACCATATCCTGCCGTGAATAATAATGGTGGAGGCAACTCGGGATAACACTAAATTCACTTACGCATTGATAACTGGCTAGAACTAGAAAAATTCTTATCTAGACAGCTTAACCTTCAACATCGTAAACTATAACGTTGTCTAAGATTCTTAACTCTGCTTCGTAATTACCGAGAAGTTCGAACATATTTTGTTTAGTGCATTAGCTATTTATACGACATTAACATCTTTTGTCCCCACCAACATTTTGGATTACGATGGAAATATTTTAAACCGGATATGATCTCGAAAAGAAAACGATATATGGAAGTCGTGCGTACAGAGAGAGGACGAATGGCATAAAAAAACTTGGCAAATAACTGGATATCAGCCTCTCACAACACATAGAGCCGCGGCAAACAGGCCTGATTTCCTTCCGCAAGATGGTGCGCCCTCAACGGTCTTCAAAGCTTAAACCAGGCTCATTGAGCCGGCTGTGCTAACGCATAGTAATAACTTACTCTGCCGACCTCAGCCGAGCTGCGCCTTTGTTTAATAAAATCGAAAATAAAAACGTCGAGGAACAGGCTTCGAATCTGCAACCTGTTTACTGTGCGGATGAACACAGTCACGTGAAAAGATATGCGTGTGCTTCGACTTGGAAACCCGGTGGTGGCAGTCCCCGGGTTGGTGGGTACCCATGCGCGTTACCAAATTCACGGAAAAGGGGGTGTTTTTCTTCAGTCATCTCGGAGATTCTAGGTCCGTGAACTCGAGAAAAAGGGGTACTTTTTCAGAGTAACCTCCGAGATTAGTGGTAGTCACTAAAAGAATTTGTGAAAAACATAAATGCAAAATCCAGAAAAAAGACTGACAATGTGAAGAATAAGCAAAGAATCCTAGGAACACGAGGGACAGTAGATGATGGGAGGTGTATTGTCACACAGGAGCCAGCAGAGAACTCCAGATCCAAACGGATAAGGAAGATGATTGTGTATGAATGTGACTAAAATCAGGTGAGGACAAACATTTGTGATGTATGTACATGTATACAAAGTCAAACTCCAGGGTCAACCCTGGAAGTCAACATACTAAGGGAGCCGTCATTATTTATGGCCTGGGGGTCGGAGGAATCTGAGGGGGGTCACTCAAAAAATCGAAAGCTACAAGGGGGTTGCTCAAAAGTGGAGAACAAGAAAGGGGGGGGGCTACTCAATTTTGTTGACATGTATTAAAGCATTTAGTGGAGTTACAAATTAATACAACAATAATAGTAGTAAAGATACATGTATGTATATTCATACCCGGTATTTGTGCACACACACACACACACACACAAACACACACATAATATATATATATATATATATATATATATATATATATATTCATAATACAGGTGGTTTCAAGTAGAAACTAAAATCTCATTACACTGTGTGTTTCACGTTATTGTGATCTTCAGACGAGAATGATCAGCTATTCGACGTGGCAAGCCTTATGTTAGAGGCTAGTACTGAGTACATTTTTCAGTATTTCCTGATTAAAGATTGATATACTTGCCTGATCATTCATGAGAAACGTCTGCTTTCTATATCCTACATTGTAAAGGCTACGGATAGGGGAAAATGTGTAAAGCAAGCTTATTCTGATTCCATAAAGTTTAAAACCAGTGGAATGCCTTGACAACAGACCCATCTTTTATTGCAAGAAAATAATAATAAATAATAAATGTGAATAAATGTATATCTGTCGCTATTTTTTCGTTTTCAAAACATGTAATTGAAATCAGTGAACTGGAATATAAGTTTTGGAATACTATCTCAGATTTCTTTTCCTTTGAGTTTTTTATACGAAAAAAATCTGAAAAAAATATTCCCCAAGTGCCACCAAATAACACCATTTTAATCTCTATTTTTCAAAAGCTCCAATGGCAGGAGCGGGGACACCCCCCTTCTAACCTCCCCCCGCGACCGCTTGTGCGTCGCTTTTGGTGCTTTCGCACCACATCTTCCCCCTCTTGAAAACAAAATCCTACGGAATAACTGCATGTCACCAGAGCACTGGATACAGACCTGTACATCAGCCCCTGTCACGGCAATGGAACCTCTTTCCGACAAAGACCTGTACCACAGGGTTTAATCAGGGTCTGTACAGGGCCTGTCGCAGCAGCAATCCATTTTACTGTATAGATATTTAACTTTCCCATTTTTTGGGGGGGGTCACTCAAAATTTCTGTAGCAGAGAGGGGGGGTTACTCAAAAACGTCATGGTTGGCAGGGGGGGTTACTCGAAATTTTGGAGTTTCGAAAGCAATTCCTCAGACGCCACCAGGCCGTAAATAATGACGGCTCCCTAACCTCCTAGATTTCGAAAATAAGGGTATGTTTTTTACAGCTAATTTCTCCCAGATATGCCACAAATAGGGGGTGTTTTTCTCAGAAATATTCTAGGAAAGGGGGTACTTTTCAAACTTGGGTAACAAGCATGGGTACCCACCAACCCGGGGACTGCCACCGCCGGGCTTGGAAAAGAGTGTCTTCTTAGACTTAGAAATGTAACGCAGAAAGCTTGTGCATCAGGTCCGAAAACTACGAAGAGGTATTGTGCCATTTTTGTAAGAAAATATAAAATCTCGTAATTATGAGATTTAACTGTAGTAATTTCAAGTTTTTGATAGATAAATTACAAAGAACAATATTGTAATAACATACACATCACAGAAGGATTTTCACTGCACATTCTGTACATCATACACCCTCAACGGTTGAGGAATATGTATTTATTGGGGATGCTTGGGGCTGTCGGGGTCAACTTTCTTGTAGAGAGGAATTGTAATGGAAACAATGATCTTTATAATTTAATATTTTCGAAAGGAACCCACTAGAAATTAGTTTGTCGATATTGCTAGATATCCGACATTGGATCTTGAGTATAACTCAAACGCAATGAAAAACATATGTACCACAATTGTATATATTCCCTGTATTGACCGTGACCAATAATACCAATGCGGTAGATTCTTGCATATATTGACCCCCTTAATCAGTGTGACTGTGCAACAATGTTGCGTTGCACAAGCTCATAGACCTACACTGTAGGGCTTTGGAAAGTGCATACGATTCATCCATTAAAGACATACTCAGGCTGGTAGGCTCGTGTTTATGCTTTCGACAATTGTACACAAAAAGAGCGAAAATACAAACAACAAAAGTGTCTTATTTGTCCTGTATTCACACTATAAAAGAATATTTTATTTTAGACCCTATTGGAGCATAGAAACTATTGAACTAATAAGGTAGTATATATACGTTTTTTGACAATTTCCCATGATAGACATTGCCGGTAGAATCTGACCGGTCTTTGCTGGAAGTACAACAAATGTCACAATGCAAGGTATTTGTTGTGAAAGGCTTATCACGGAATTTAACAGAGATAGTCAGTAAAGACCCTGGTCAAGATTTCTTCAGGTCTGCATAATATAATGTCATGCTAATGAATCTTCACTACTCAAATAAGACCAAACAGGATCTCTCAACCACGCATAACATGTTTAATTCCATTTATATCGCCATGGTGTAGGAGAAAACAGGAATTTTTATTTCGCAATTTTATACTTTTTTATCAGATTTTGTGTATATAATGATAATTTAGGTTCACTCAGCCCATTCAATATATATATATATATATATATATATATATATATATATATATATATATATATATATATATATATATATATATATATATATATATATATATATATATATATATATATATATATATATATATATATATATATATATATCAGTCCTTGTTCCAGTGGTGGTGTGGGAAACAGTGTTCCATGGCTGTCAACGATAACTCACGCGCTGTCGCAATTCCAGAACATCTTTTAACTTTTGATGTGTCTAATATATATTTGTGGACCGGTACATGAAGTCTACCATAAACTTATCATGCCAACAGATGTGCCGGAACAATTAGCAGTAATACTTAATTATTTTATTCCATACATGTCAGCCAAAACGAGGCGAAGTTTGAATTTTCTTCTAAAACTATTACAACACGATATTTTGCTAGAAGTCCACACCTACAATTGGCTTTAAATTTGTTTGAGATTATCTACCTGATGAAAGACTATTTGTATTCCCTGGGTTCCAATAAAAACATATTATTATGTTACATCGATATTGCTGCCGGCAGCCTGTTTCACCACAGAATGAATCATTAGGCATATCACGCAAATACCTAATTTGGGAATTTCATGAAATATATGAACAACCTTTGTATCAACCGACACAGGTATACTTTATCGAGATCCATGCAAGGATCGTATGTGGAAATAAATGTTAATAAACTAACTGCTGACTCTGAACACAAATAACAACTTATAATAATTCGTAACTTATGAAGTACATGACGAAGCAAGCACTACTCTCAACTGCCGACCCACCTTTATTCACTAGGAACAAAGTCCTACGAAATGACGAATGCACAGATAAAATTAATTTAGATTAGCGAAATTTAGATTTAACTGATTCAGGATAAATATTTTCCTTTTCTCTTGGTCGGAACAATATTAAGTTTAGTTTTACTTTATCATTATATGCTATAGATAATACAACGCGAGCGACCTCACAATGTTTGGCTCCGAAAGTAATACATAAAGCTTAAATAAATGACAGCTGATCCTTGTCAACAACCAAAAAAGCTGTCGGTCGCCAGAAATGATGTTTTAAGTCAGCACATACACATTTAAACATCGTATAACGAAACAAAGAGGAACTGCAATTAATCATACGCCCTCCATTGAAACCAGTAACAAAACGGGTTAGTAAGCATGACCCTAGCCTGGGACATGTATTCAAAGATCGGCAGCTTCACTGAACTGTTAAGTGTTTTCTGCTACTATGCCATTTTAAGAAAAAAGTCCTTTAGCAGTCAGTGTCCCAAATACTCCTTTCTCATAAAATTTACTGAATGAAACGTTTGGATTACAGCAAGTAAAAGCTATTTTATTTGCCACGTTTTCATTGAGCTTCTTCTAGAAAATACTTCTCTCTAGATATTGCGAACGTAATTACACAAGACTCAAACACTCACCTGCAAGCTTTTATGCGCAGTCTGTGTGACAATGCGAAACGAATAAAATTCGAAGTGGAAAGATTATTCTGTAGTTTAGCAGATCGCGGCAAACATACTATGCCGCCGTTATATATCAGATTATTAGAAGATCGCTGCCTTGCAATGTAGTAGGACTCAGACATGTAAAACGTAAGTCAAGTTTCACCATTTTGACCTTTTTGACAAAAAAAAACTATGTGCTTACAACATGATTAAACTAAATTGTGATAATTGGATCTTCATATTTTTCAAATTTCTCAAAAATGTTAGGTGCCCTATCGTTGATTTTTTTTAATATTACAAATTACTCATATAAAAACAGGTGTGTAACATTAAAAGAAAAGCAAATGAGCTAACATTTGCAGAAACGACCTTACATAAATTTCACAATCCAATTATTCCAAATTAATTCCAATCGTGTTTTACGTGGTTTTGAACAACTGAAATGAAAAAGGAAACCAACTCTGCCTACATACAAACGCCAATATCGATGAAACAAACTGATTTACAAAGTAAAGCATACACTATGAATATACGCTTGGGGAAATTCAGTGCAAATGGGGGTGGTGGTTTTCTTATCAACATACCAAAGGTATATTAACGTAAATTTACAAGATTATAGATTCCTTGGGACTCCTGTAAGGATGTGTTGAACATAACATTACATACAGGTGTCCTTTTTACCTGAGATGTGCACAATTGTGACGTATTTCGCTACATTTGCCTAGATAGATTTTAATAAGGAAATAGGGTGACCACTCACCTGGAATCTCCTTTTTCTGAACAGTTACACAGAGAGCGCATGCGTTGTCTTTCACTTTAAAAACAAACAAAGCCGTGTGATTTGTGATTGCAAAACGTAGCCGTGGCCTGCAGGTCCTCACCATCCCCTTCAACTGAGAAACTTAGTCAAGGCCTGAAGACCCTCACCGTCTCCACCAACTAACTATTAAATCAACCAAGTGAAAGTTCGTTAGGACTGGTCCAACAATTCATTTATTTCTCTGGTATTTGTTTATTAGTACAGCGCGCCGACATTATTTGCAAGATTATGCTTACATGTACACAACCATCTTCATCATTAAATGCTATCTTACCTAAATACGCTAAACAATTAACCTATCCACTTTCCAATAAAACTGCAACGGCACCATTTTACAAGTGGTATAGCCACAAACTGATGACGTCAAAGATCTGCGTACTTATGGAAATGAGGCCAAAGGTTACGTTCTAAAAGGGGCGATAAATTATTTGGGGGGGAAGAGTTAGGAATGGGGGCTTGGAAACTTAGGGGGAATTGATTGAAAAAGAAGGGTCCCAATTTTTTACTATCTTCACTCCTTTCCCTCATTTTGCAGTATCCTATTACTCTATCCACGTCTTCTTTAGCCAGCCTGAAACCTATGTGGAAGCAACGGTTGATTAATGACAAGGGAGAGAACTGTTAATTTTAAGTTACGTTTTTTTAAACAACAACTATTACCGCTACCGGGGATCGAACCCAGCACCTGCAGCATGTGAAGCACTACCTATAACCTGTACTCCACGAGAACAAGTTGCGAGAGAGGGATGCAATGTTTCATATAAACGTTAGGATGATAATGCTAAGCAGGAACTGATTAATTTATAATGTTCACTTGTAATGATTTGAAAGTCTTTTACGCATTTTCCTTCTTTTATTGAATTTATGCCTCTGCATTGATTCTTTATTGCCTGTCTTTATTTTTTTATCTGCATTGTTGTGTTTGTTGTGCAGATTTGTTATTTTTTGAATATTTTTCATATTATTTGTTGTATTTGCACAATTAAAGTATTAAATTGTCACTTGTTTAGGATGTTTTATATGTTGAAAACTTTGTGTTTGACATTTATTATTGAATTTGTCATTTGCTGCCTTTTTTACAATACGAAAGGTGTGTGTTCCGTTTTTGACAGGATACACTTTTATATAAA
This sequence comes from Ptychodera flava, assembly GCF_041260155.1. NCBI lineage: Eukaryota > Metazoa > Hemichordata > Enteropneusta > Ptychoderidae > Ptychodera > Ptychodera flava. The sequence goes on along the minus strand of NC_091947.1, from coordinate 14,343,088 downwards.
AGTGGTTCGTCACTCAACATGTATGCAATGCGATATTTCATTGCTTTTGTTGATGAAAACGTGAGTAATAATTCGTTGGATATGCCACGAAAATTACATTATAAAAATTCCGCCGATCGACGAAGTGAATTAAGTACAGAAGCAAACGAAATTCGCCGCCAATATAATGATTTAGGGTGCACATATTGTCACTAGCACGAACTTGGTCTGGTTTGTGCATTCCAAGTGTCACACATCAGCGGCAGCAGTGGCCTCCTGAGTTGTCAATGTTGGCGTGATGTTAGTTTTTAGACCGTCTCAAAACATTTGGCATAATATGGTGTTATGTGCAGAGTTGCAATTAATCGATGAAGGGGACTGCAAACTTGAAGGACAGAGAATTGAAATATGTTGAACAAGCACGCCTTAGCTTTATCGCCGAAACGCCTCCGCCACATTAACTCATAAAGATAAGTTGGAAATAAGTCTGAAGGTGTGAAGCCAATCCAATTTTGCATGGCATGCATCCACATGCCTTCAAAGGTGTTTGTGCGGGCGAAGGTTTGAGGATCCACAAAATGAAGACAATGATTAGCGGTGAAATGAGAGAAATGAGGAGACTTGGACAACGAAGAATAGGCCCCTACCATTCATCGGAATAATATTGGAACCTGTAGGAACAAATCGATAAAGCATTGGCATTACGTACGCCGGTCAACAGAAATTAAAAAGGAAGCACAAATATCGCGACCAATGACTCCAATCACCAAATGTCTGTTACCGTGTCGACTCAAGCTGTATTTGGACTTCCGGAACTTGAATTCAATATAGATTTTTTTTGTTTACATCCGTGTATTCATAAATTTCCATAATACAGCCTGGCAAAAAATCTATTGGAAGGCATATCGCGAAGATAAAGAAAACAAATTTGTGGACCAAAAATTAAACCAATCAATAACAGAGTTTGAACTAATGTACAGGTGTGATTTTCGGCCTGTAGAAGAAGCAATGCAAATGAAAACATACAAAGATTTTTTGGCCGTCATATTGATTATTATTTGCATTTGAATGAACTCTGAATTCTTTTATGTAACTGTGTGCCGTCTTTGGCAACGGCTATATTGAAAAGGGTCAATATGGCCATTGCCGTCGGGGTCAGTTTGTACATGACAACAAATTTGATGAATAAAACGTGAGTGGGGACATATTGTACCCGGAATGAGACGGAATTATTGCCGCGATCACATGAACTAACTAACCCTAACCCTAAAAACTCTGTGATGGTCTTCATTTGCTTGATTTTGTGTCGGGTGAAGCACAGTGGGAGCCAGAAATTGGGGTAAGCTGACCAAATTGTCGGAACTCCGCTCGCTTCGCTCGCTCCGTTCCGACAAACTGGTCAGCTAACCCCAATTCCTGGCCCCCACTGTACTTCACCCGATACAAAAACTAAGCAGTTGGAGATCGTGACAGTGATTTGAAGAAGGTGCAAATTTATATTATTTTAACCTTATTAGTTAGTCAGTGCCGCAATTACGGGGCGTCTGTGTTTTGTGTACGGCGATTTTGACGTCATCAGTTTGTGGCTATACCACTTGTAAAATGGTGCCGAATTGGCGGGGGAAGATTGAGGCACTCGAAACTGGTAACAAAAAACTGCAGGAAAAAAACGATGCTTTGGAGAAGAGAGTTGCCGACTTGGAGCAAAAAGGAGAAGAACAAGAACAATATAGTAGGAGAGAAAATCTGGAGATTCATGGAATACCGGAAAGTCAAGACGAAGACACTGACAACGTGGCGCTAAAAGTATTGAAAAAAATCGACGAAGGTATTACAGCTGAAGACATCGAAGTAAGTCACAGAATTGGACGACGAGAGGCACAAGACGAAAACACACCAGTCAACGATACAGACCGTACAAGAAGAAGATCAAGACCAAGACCAATTATCATACGCTTTACAAACCGAAGAACACGCGACAAGATCTACAAGGACAGAAAACGTATAAAGAACACTACAACAGGCACGCTAGGATACAAAGATAAGAATAACATTTATATTAATGAAAATCTGACAACACATAAAAGAAATCTTCTAAAACAAGTTAACCAAACACGTAAGGTACATGGGTATAGATTTTTATGGTCATACAATGGGAACATTTATGTGAAAAAAGATCAAGGTATGAGACCCATTACCATCCGTAATGAGGTTGACCTTGCGAAAATTGTATAAATACTTAAAACGTGTGCTGTAACATTTTTAAGTGTTGTAATTTATCCTTCTAATGAATCAGATTCTGTATGGTTTTGTCTGAACCTGAGAATGTTTTTTGTGATGTAAACTGTAAACGTAACCCTCTTACTCCATCAGATTTCCAGGAAACTTTCAATCAATTTATACAGTGCTCTTTTACAGTATCCCATACTAATGTACGCTCAATGAGTAGAAACTTTGAAGAGTTTAAGTTATTATATGAAGAGACGTTGACTGAAAAGTTTAAAGTCATAGGAATTTCTGAAACCTGGGCCATGAATAATAGTTATCTGTTTACTCTTACTTCATATGATTTAGAATTTAACTGTAGGGAAATTGGAAGGGGTGGTGGTGTTGCGGCTTACATTCACAATTCTGTTGAATATAAAACATTGCCCTTTCATGTATTACACTCTGAGACACTCTGGTTAGAAATTACTGATAGAAACCAAATATTTGTTGTAGGAATTATTTACAGGAAGCCAAATACTAGTATTTCAGAATTTCAAAACAGTCTCTTACATGTACTTACAAAAATCAAACTAGATAAAAAGCAGTGTATTTTGAGGGGTGATTTGAACATGGATTTTTCGAATCCAGAAAGTAGTACAGGAATTTTTTTCACAAGTCTGTCTTGCTTAAATTTGAAACAACTTATACGGGTGCCTACTCGTATTACTGAAACCTCTAAAAGTATTATTGATCATATATATTCGAATGTTAATAATTGTCAAATTTTATCGGGTACTATTGCTGCAGATATTTCAGATCATTTACCTGTCTTTGCAATTTTTATGAATCTTTTTACTACTACCTCAATGAAAGGGACAGTTTCTTACAGAAGTTACAGGAATTTCTCTCCTGACGAATTTAGACAAGATCTTTCAAGACAACCATGGAATGAAGTTTATGATTGTGTAGATGATGTAAATGAAGCTTATTGTACCTTTGTTTCAATTTTTAAACAATGCTGTGATAGGCATGCTCCAATCGTCACACGTTCAATGAAATCAGTGTTGAAACGCAAACCTTGGATAACTAAGTCAATGAAGAATTCGATTAACAAAAAGCATTATTTATTTGGAGAGGTTATCAAATCAGGTTATGATTCAGACAAAGTTACAAAATATAAGCGTTATAGAAATCTACTAACAACCATCTTAAGGACTGCAAAACGAGACTATTATGCTTCCCTTTTCTGGGAAAATCATAACAATTCAAAGACAACCTTGAATATTATAAATGATGTACTTTGCTCTCACAAACGGAAGCCAAACACATGTTTACCTGACCATATCACTGTTAATGCAGATGATGGTACAGCTTTAACGTATAGAAACACTGAAGGTATCTTGAATTGTTTTAATGATTTTTTCACAAACGTTGGACCAACTCTAGCTAGCAAAATTGACTCTTCTAAGACATCGTATTTGGATTTTCTCTCTCAGTTTTCATTCTCTTTTTTCCTTTACCCAACAACAGAATGTGAGGTTCTCAACTTATTGAAAGGGATTGATATGAAAAAGGCTTCTGGTTATGATAACATCTCTGCGAAGCTAGTAGTGAACGCAGCTGAATATATTGCTGGTCCTCTCTGCCACATTTTCAATTTGTCATTTGCACAGCGAAATTTCCCAATGCTCTCAAGTTGGCAAGAGTTGTACCGATCTTCAAAAAGGGTTCTAAAGAGAATCCAGGAAATTATCGTCCTATTTCAGTGTTACCTCTTATAAGCAAAATTCTTGAAAAGGTTGTAAATAATCGGTTGGTGAATTATTTAAACAAGTACAATCTTCTGTATAAGCATCAGTATGGTTTTCGAGAGAAACACAGTGCAAAGCTATCTCTTATTAATTTACTGAATGATTTGACGTGTCAAATTGACCGTGGAAATATTACAATTGGTATATTCTTAGATTTTTCTAAGGCATTTGACACTATCGATCATCATATTCTTTTAGAAAAACTTCAACATTATGGCGTGAGAGGAAATCCTTTACTCTGGTTTACAGACTACTTAAATCAAAGATCTCAGTATGTGTGTGTTGATGGTATCAATTCTGACAAGTTGACTGTCACCTGTGGAGTTCCTCAGGGGTCAATACTCGGTCCCACACTTTTTCTGATTTTATATAATGACCTTCCGAATTCATCTGATTTTTCGATTTTCGTCTTTTTGCAGATGACTCAAACCTTTTTCATAGTTATTGTAAAGACATTGATCACATTGACCTGTCACTAGTAGGACATCACTCAAACAATGTCACACGTTGGTGCGATGCAAATAGGCTTACTATAAATATCAATAAGACAAACTATGTAGTTTTCCACCAAAAACGTAGAACCGTGTATTTATATGATGAATTGTGTGTGAAAAATCAACCTTTGATTCGGTGTCATCAAGCGTCATTTGTTGGGGTAATTATTGATGAATACCTTACATGGAAACCACATATTACCGAGGTAAATGAAGTAATTAAGAGGAAAGCTGGTATACTGTTTAGATTAAGAACTTTTGTACCGAAAAGTATTCTACTGTTGTTGTACAAGTCATTTATCCAACCATATATTACGTATGGCTTAGAAGTTTGGGGAAATACGTTTTCATCATATCTAAAACAAATTTACATTACGCAAAAATTGTGCATGAGATGTATCACATTTTCTGAATTCAGAGCGCCATCTTCACCTTTGTTTTATGAATTACGTATTTTAGATGTTAATAAGCTTTATAAATTACTTGTCTGTACTTTCATGTTTGATTTACATCATCAAAATGTACCCCATCCATTATCAGATTACTTCCAAGTTGTAGATCACTGCTATGATACACGTCAACAGTCAGCCATGACTTTAGTACTCCCTAGAATGTATACTTCTGCAGGTCAATCCTCAATATCCTACACAGGTGCGAAATTATGGAACACTTTACCGAATCGTATCAAATCCTTAACTTCCAGGTGGAAGTTCATAAGAGACCTGAAAGATCACCTTCTACAAGAATATCTTGGTCCAAATTAAGTTTATTATGTCAACCAAGAGTTAAGGCAAGTCGTACAGAATGACAGACTATGTATTTTGTTTTTCCTTCTTTCTTTATACAAGAGTTTTCACCATTCACCAGACAGTAGCCTAACATGCTTAATAACGTAATATATTACTGAGTAAGCGGGGCTAGGCTTGACTAGCGTAAAGCTATATTTCTAGCTCCATATTGCCAATGTACCATTTGCAACTTCTCTTTTTCTCATTGCCTTTTTGTGGCATTAGATGTGTATTTGATGCATAATAATATGGCAATAAAATGAATGAATGAAAAAAAAATAAATTTGTGCTTTTATAGATGTTTGATAATTGATACAAATGTACTTGATTCAAATAGGATATTTAAAAGTTCAGATGTGGACAGCAATTATGATATTGGAATTTCACCTAAAAGTATTATTTAACTTTTCATGATACTAGTAGTCTCAGTCCAGGTAACTGTTAAATAATTTCCCTGACAAAACTTGCTATATCTCTAATATGTATAGGATAAAGCCTGAGTACGAGGGCTCTTCTGGTATATAAAGTCCAACCCAACGATAAAATGTCGAGGCCGCAGGCCGAGACATTTTATCGTAGGGTTGGACTTTATATACCGGAAGAGCCCGAGTACGAGGGTTTTATCCGACTTAAAAACTATCGCCCCTAACTGATATATTTTCGTTTTCAAAGTGTTTACGTCAACCGTCCCCTTTGTCAATGTAACATGTTTAGGATATGAATTAAAACTTTTATTTGTGAAATAGCCTTCCAATGTAATGAAACATTCTATAAATGCCCAAGTGCACATTATATAAATGCCCTAGGGCACAGCAGATTTTGTTTTTCAGCTGGTTTCCGCTGTGTTACCAAATTTGAATATTAAAATGTACCAGATGTCTACAGAATATGACATGTTCACTTGTGATTGGACAGTACTTTACTACGGCGTTGTCATTCATTTTTGGAATTTGGTGACCAAGGCTTTATGAGTAAATAAAACACCCTGAATTGAGCACTCTGATTGGTCAATCAACAGTAGATAGTTTTTAAGTAAGTAAAAGGAATTGTTCATTACCCTCAGTGCAGTGAGTATGATTTACAATAAGACAAGCCTCAGAGTTGTCAAGTCAAGATGTTCATGTGACAGATAATTATACTTTTGTTAAGATTTACAGTTGAGTGACTTCAGAGAATGAAATCATGCAACGAATCATTTTTATCTTCCTGAATATTTCTGAACACTGAAACTGACTTTTTGATGGGAAGGATACTTATGAAAATTAAGTGACCCCCCCCCTCTGAGCTGTTTGAAAAATACACGACCCCCCCCCCTTTGCATATTTCAAATTTGAGGTGCCCCCCCCCCCGGATTTTGCCGGCCAACCCCCCGGCCATAATAACTGAACGCTCCCTTAGGTGCTCTTAGAAAATACAACAGTAAAGACTTTTGTTCATAGTCGATCAAACGAAATTTTCTGCCATTGTTTTCCACATTATTTGAAAAACCTGCGGTCAACATATGTATTTTGCATTAGTGAAGCAAATTTCGTTTAATGTTTCGTTATATTTGAAATTCGAGGCCGAATTCACCTTTGGAAAAAAAAAACAATTTGGACAAAGACGACCCGGAGTGAAAAGTTAACTTTCTCTACAATTTTCAAAACGATTCAAATATCATTTAGATCAGCAAGAACTTGTAATATTCTTAAGTCCACGTATTTGTCAATGGGAAGCATTCAGTCATGTACAAATGTGTTTTCTTGGGGAAAATATACTGCCACATTTAGAATATATTGTTACAGGTCAGACGCATTGTCATATTGAAATCCTTGTCGCGTGCTTTCAGAAACAGCCTCTCACGTTATTCTCTACTAGGAAGAAAGATGGTCATTGTGGAGAGATATCGACTTTGGCGAGTGATAACAAAGCGACATTATAATGAAGATTGAAGTACATGCATAGAAGACATGTTTTTTGCCTGTACATATCCTTTAACTGAAAATCACAGATTAAGTAATATGGTCCATGTAATAATTCACTTTTCCTTCAACTGATCACAGCTGCCGTCCTGAAAGTCACGGTTTGTAATGTGTACAGAGTAAGTAAGAAATTCCCAGTAGGTACCCCGCCTTTTACATCACACGGACGAAACTGTGCGATGTATATAATCAATCCACATATTTAGAAAGCATGTAGCTTTTAAGAAATGACCAGACTTTGCTGCACTGTCGAAAATATATGTCCAAATAGTGGTGATATCTAGAATAATAAACCACATATGACCTCCAACAGCCAAGTCGGAACTTTAACGCTTATCTTGCAAATTTCATGTCACCATCAGATCAACTTGGTTGGAACCAGACATAACATGCCCCATTTCTGTAGTCATTTTTTATTGACTTAACCTGCTATAGCATATAGCCGAGTAGGTCAAAATACTCCAGGTTTGGCCCAACACTAGGCAATATTCCACATAAACTTTAATTTTTTATGGCGTAATTGAATACTGAAACTGTAAATGATCTTGTACAGAGATCAAACAAAACCAAAAACTTCAATCGGCAGTGGCGTAACAGCAAAGACATCACCAAAAACCTTTCTTGTTTTTTTCTGCATGAAAGATATTATGTCAAATGAAAAGAGGGGTCCAGTTTTGTTATCAATTCGATAGCGCCACTTAAAGTGACTGCGATTACAGCCTTACAACCTGTTCAGTATCACCCGAATGACCTCAGAAAACTATACTGTATATCGCTGCATGGACGGAGAACAGGTATTGTGTGTAGGGGGAGTAAGCTTACGATTTATTGCTGTTTACACAGGATGAAGTTTTGGAAAACTGCTTTCTTGTCACACTTCTGTCTCGGAGAAACCGATGATAACAACTACCACATACCCGTAAAGGTTAAATGAGGTCACTCGGTTAAAGGTTGGTTAATAGGTCATCTGTTTGCCGCTTGCACACTTTGTATTTGCACAGATGAGTCTACCGCGAAGAAAACAAAGAATGCACGCTATCATTGAAAATATAGCCGAGCTTGCCCTTTCAATAACGACAGATATATACATATATATATAGAGAGAGAGAGAGAGAGAGAGAGAGAGAGAGAGAGAGAGACAGACAGACAGACAGACAGACAGACAGACAGACAGACAGAGACAGAGAAATTTCACTTTCGTTTTACATTGCAAAATGTTGGCATAAATATATATATATATATATATATATATATATATATATATATATATATATATATATATATATATATATATATATATATATATATATATATATATATTTGTGTCTTTTCCCAAAAAGAAAATCCTTAGCCGGATGTCATGTCGGAAAGTACATTTCAATAAACAAACCAATAGCTCGTTAAGTCTCCGTCCTATACATTATATCTTCTCTCTGTATGAACTCAGAACGACCTCCCTTATGCGCATGTCAAGTGAAACTAAATGGTGAACATGTCTGTATGTGGGGATCCCATACGCCACTGGGTCTGATAAACATTTGAGGTAAGCCATGATTATAATTGTGACACACTGAATGCGAAGTGCTGTTATCAAGTTTATACCCACGTGCATTTATTCGCATACGTTAATATTTACCATGCTGACATGTTGTAATGTTTGAACGTCAAAGCATCGCCTGCTACAGCCATATTTAAAACTGAATATTTTCCTGGAATTAGGATAGCCATAGACACTGGAGAAAACTGACACTTGGCGCCATGCTGCACACGACTAGATATTGTAAAAGCCCGCACCTAGAAAACTTGTTTAGTTTACTCGCAATTTACAGCACACCACTAGCTGTGCAGCTGTGTACGTGCCGGACTACTAGAGCGGTGAGGGGCTTTATAGAAAGCTTGTCACTCCAAATCATACCATTGTACAGGCTTATGAGACAGCAATGCAGGCAATTGCTCTGGGCAGAGAGTGGATTCTGCGTGAACATACTGACTCGGCATTTCCTCTTACCATCTAATATTATTCCTTCCTGTAACCTCTATAGCTCTATTCTTCTCTGAATTGTGCGGCTCGACAGCAGCCATTGTTGTTCGCTTGGCTGAGTATAAGTGTTTGACCCTGTACCCGACAATATGGCGGAAGGTGGGGAACCAATCTCAGGTGCTACGGAGAAGTTAATGAGCGAGATCGACGACAAGATCCTTCTTTGTCCGATATGCATGGATCGTTTCACCTCTCCTAAAATTTTGCCGTGTTTTCACACCTTCTGTCAGAAATGTCTGACAGATTGGGTTCAAAAGAAAGAAGGGCGTCTAGTCTGCCCAAACTGCAAACAACAATGGCCTTTGCCCCCAGCAGGCGCGTCAAAAATTGACAACAACCGTTTTTTGAATGACTTGATAGAAGTAATTACAAACTTTTGCGAAGATTCAAAGAAGCCAAGCTGTGAAATTTGCCAGAAAGAAGCGAAAGTGTGGTGTAAAGATTGTGGCCAATATTTCTGCGCAGACGAGTGTCTCAAAGCACACAGAGTCGTGAGGTCATTAATAGATCACCAACTTATGACTATAGAGGAGTACAATGAGAAAATAAATTCGCCACACTTCAGAGTCCTGCAGCCTAGATTCTGCGATAAACATACCAGTACTCCGTTAGATTACTATTGCGATTCCTGCCAGGCTTTAACCTGTCTCAAGTGCCTGGTAGTTGAACATCCAGCGCCAGAGCACAAAGTAATCTCCATCGATAAAGCTTTAGAAAAGTATACACCGCAACTAGAAGGTTACCTCACCACCGTCGAAGAAAAGATTAGTCAGTTGAAACAGGCGACGGTTAAGACGAATGAAGTGTTGAGTAACTTAGAAGAGAACAGAGCAAAATCCGAAAGTGAAATAAACGCAATGACCGAGAAAATTCAAAATGAAGTTAAGAGAGAGGGTGAAAGGTTATTGAGCGATTTGCAGGGCATGTACAAACCAAAACGACGGCAAATTGATGATCACATAGACGTGTTGGATTTTAAACGTGGTTGTGCAGAAAGTGTGCACTCCTATCTCAGTAATATCATGAAGTATGGGGGACCGGTTGATGTCATGTCGGCAAAGAAGGACATCGACCGCCATATTGGGGAGCAGGCGAAAGAAAAGGAAACACCAGTGAAGCTGTCGAGTGGAATCACTTTTGAAGAAAATGTCGATCACATACCGATACATCTGGGATGCCTCAAGTCAGATGTGGCCTTAGAAAAGGTAATTTTGCTAGTTGTGACACTGCAAAATGCGTTCAAAAGAAATTAACGAGGACAGAACTGCGCATGCAGACTACTATATACTGCCTTTGGGCCACAAGGCTGTCATTTAGATTAAAGTTCAAGCAAAGACCAAAAGGAGCGTTCATTTATTACAGTCGGGGGTTTGCCTGCAAATTCTTAGTGTGCCTCCGTCAAAATTATAGAGCCCCCAATTAATTTTGATAAACCTAGAAAATTATAAAAAAATATGCACCATGGACAGAATATGTGTCAAATATGTATCTTATGTTTTCCGTTATATGGGCCCTGTTACAACCGATAACGTAGTAACTTACCGATAACGTATCAAACCCGATAACGTAGTAAAAATTAACCGATAACGTAGTAAATCAACCGATAACGTAGTAACGAACCGATAACGTAGTAAATTTTTCTAACCGATAACGTAGTAAAAATTTACCGATAACGTAGTAATTTTTCCTAACCGATAACGTATCAACAAATTTACCGATAACGTATCAAATCAACTGATAATGTATTGGGTCAAGTGATTCATGGGAATAGATTCATAGGGATAGATCTATCCTCGATCGATCGATCGATCAATCCATAGATCAATCGATAGATCGACTGATTGATCGATCGATCGATCAATGCATTGATCTATAAATCGATCGATATTTCTATCGATTGAATGATTGAATAAATTTGTCGATTGCTCGACTGAGAGAGCGATTGATATATATATATATATATATATATATATATTTATATATATATTTCGATGTATAGATAGATCGATCGACGGATAGATAAATAGAGGGATAGTGTATCAAATCAACCCATAAGTAGCTAAGTGAACAATAACGTATCAAATCAACCGATCGATGAAGTATTAAATCAACCAATTATGTGTCAAATCAACCAATAACCTAGCCAAGTCAAAGAGTAAAGATTCCAATCAAGTGGTAATGCATCAAGTCAACAAATAAATTATCAATCGACCAATAAAGTATTAATAAACTGAAATTAACTGAACATAAATGAGTGTTGTATCTTTCGTTTTTTTTAGAAAATCAATCAGTTACACCTTCAGAGTTACATATACTTTGAGTATACTGTTTCCGTGATATTACTCAGACATCACGAATCGAATTTCATCAATTTTGGAAATGCGAACTAATTACTAAATATTCCTGGAGGATGAATTAAAGATACAACACACATGTGAGTGTCTTTATCGACACACTTTCAAGTCGGGAGGACCTGGAAAAACGTTTACGACATGACCGATTATAAAATTCCGTTACTTAAAACGTCACTAATATCAAAATGGCAATATGTCTCTACAATGTAACTCTCATTCTGGGACTGAATTGCAGGTAAATCTGGACTCATTGTTCATTTGAATTCCTTATAGTCAAAATTCATTACTTTTGCAAGTTACTCCTGTAAGCAAGCCAACAGATTTTGTAGACAACATATTCTTTTTCTTTCCTTTTTATCTTTTCTGTCGTGATTCACGTCAAGTCACATCTTATTTGAAGTAGGATTACGGAGGAATCGCAAAATTATTGAGTAGTCGTATATAGTATGGTGCTGATAGAAAAGAAAACGCTTAGGCCAAGAAAATAAAAGTTTGTTTCTCATCCTCGCGCGCGTCAATTCAGACCCACCGCGTCAACTTTTTTCTGCTCATGAAGAAATAAAATGAAAACAAACAAAAACAAACGAAAATAATACGCGACGATAGTGCATAACACAGTGCTATGTAAAACAGAACTGTGAACAAAATAACTGACACTAAACAATCCATTCAGAACTGTACACATATGTCAGTGTTATATTCATCTGTCAAAACTTTGCATTGCTGCACTAAAAGTCAAACCACAGAACTGTTGCTGTACAAAAATACTAAAGCAACACTGCTGTGCATTTATCTCTGCGCATTCCCATGTCGTTTTCATGTTTTTGCGCGTTCTTTTTGGTTGAAAAATAAAAAAAATAATTGAGAAGAAAAAAACCCGCGTCACCGCATCATTTTTGTAATAAGTCTAGGATGAGAAACAAACTTTTTATTTTTCTTGGCCTTACCAGAGTTCACTCATACATTTATATAAGGTTCCCGTATATTAATCACTGATATGCTTACCCCTTTCAAATACAGCCGATGGAGATTTTCAATAACATGAAAAATCGTCAATTGTACGAATAAATCGTTAATATTCTTTGGTTAATCACTAATCACGCAGTTATTTCTGTTGGTAACGTATCCAATATGTGTGCGAAATTTGCGATGTTGGCTGTCGGTGATTGCGGTATTGCAATTGGTTAGATAGAGCCAAGAAAGTCCCAAAGGAAAAAGGGTCTTCTAGTCCGTTTTGCAGCTGGTCCGATTACTTTGTTAAAAAGATGTTTTGTGATAATCACATTTTCATGCGAAGCAAAGTATTTCCATGACTTGCCTGTATAACTTTTGTTGCTGCACGAACGACTAACTTGATCTAAATGTTGCTACACTACTGGAATGGGATGGGAAAGTTGTTTCTCATCTTTCTTTCACAACCATACTTTCTTTCTGAATTGTAGCTGATACATACACATATAATAGTTTTCCTTCCCGGTAGGGTTCTCTGTGTAAACCAACAGATTACCCTGCCTTAGTTTCATCAGTACTTACACTATCTCTTTGAATTTTACCCAACTAGAACTAAACTGTATAGCTACTGTAGCAAGACTCGAAACAACTTCCCAAACCAATTCCAGTAGTTTGACAACATTGACTTCAACTTAGTCGTTCGTACTATCATGAAAACAGTCGAAACACGGTTAATTTGCTGCAGAAATTCGTAACAATTTACGCTAAACGGAAAAAATAAATAGAAGAAAAGAAATTAAGTACGAGACAATGTGCTATCAAATCGATCTATCGATCGACCTATCTATTGACCAATTTATCGAATCAATTGATCGATCTGTCGATTGATTGATCTATCTTTCTATCGAAATGATAGATCCTTCGTTTTAGATCGATATGCTCATCAGTTTATCTATCGATCAATTCATGGCTCGATCGACCGACCATCTATCAACCATCGATAGATAGATAGATCTATCGATTTATCGATTGAGGGATCGATTTATCTATCGATACATTGATCGACCTATTTAGCTATCTATCTATCTCTCTATCTATCTATCTATCTGTACTAGTTTATTTCGGACTACATTCATCCATATAAATTACACAAAGGAAATACAGATACTGTGATTATACAAAAATACAACTGGTGTTGGATATACTATCCATATATAAATTCATTCACTAACCATGAGTGATCAACTTTCTCCGCAGGTTACGCAAGTCAGAACTGTAAAACAGTACATCATTAACCATTTTTACAATTGTAGTTTCACTGTAAGATATTCTTTTCATCAGACTATACATTTGCTTTCGTAAAAGAGCATCAAAACTATCAATCCTATTAGAAACAAACATAGAGCTTGCACTACTGCGTTCTCATAGCCCAGAAAAATGCGAGCTGCATTATTGTAACCAACTTTCACTTTTTTCAAGACACCAGCAGTATAATTAGCCCACAGATTACCACCATATAATTGATAATAATATGCTTTTAAAAGATTACACTTTACAGTCACAGAATATAAAGAAAATTTCCTCAAGAGCATATTTACAGATACATATAATGCTCTCTTTTGACGCTCAATATCATCATTATCACTAAACTGTTCCGTCAACAAATACCCAAGATGCTTTTTCTTTGCTACAAATATAATTTTCATACGATTAAGATAAACAGATGGAGTGTATACAATCTGAGTGCGTTTGGAATGACACACATGCATTGTGTTTTCTTCGTATTAATAGTAATGTCATGCAGGTCGCCATAGTGGCTACATATGTCAACCAGTTTTTGAGTTCCCTTGACAGAAGGGCTGATCAAACAGATATCATCAGCGCACATTAAGTGATTTATGAAAACACCACCATGTTACATCCCACTTTTGAATTTACTAGTCTTGTACTCAGAGGATCAGCATAGACATTGAAAAGCTTCGGAGATAAAACTCCACCCGTGCTTAACACCATTGACTACTGTAAAACTGTCAGATAGGCAATTGGCCTAACGAATACAAATATTCGAAGTTCTGTACCAGATAAGGAAAACCCTTACGAAAAGAATTGGTACATTTCTAGAGATCAGCTTTTTAAACAGTGTCCAGTGATTAACTCGATCGAATGCTTTAGAAGCATCCATAAAAGTAATAATAACATCGCTACCTTTTTTCCTATAATAACTAATGATTTCTTTCAAAACAAATACACAAGTCTGTAGAATGAGAGGGCTTAAAACCAAATTGGTAGTGTGATGAATCAAGATAGCAATCAATCTTGCCCAAGTACTATCTACCTATCTGATATCTATCTATCTATAAATCGACCAATCTATCGCTCCCCATTAATCGCTAATCAGATATTACCAGTTAATTTATACGTTATTGGTTGTTTTGATGCTGTATCGGTTAACTTTTCAACGTTATCAGTTGATTTAATCCGTTATTGGTTCATTGATACGTTATCGGTAAATTTGTTGATACGTTATCGGTTAGGAAAAATTACTACGTTATCGGTAAATTTTTACTACGTTATCGGTTAGAAAAATTTACTACGTTATCGGTTCGTTACTACGTTATCGGTTGATTTACTACGTTATCGGTTAATTTTTACTACGTTATCGGGTTTGATACGTTATCGGTAAGTTACTACGTTATCAGTTGTAACAGGCCCCAAGCATGAGGTGTAGGCTGAACCATATCTCATGGATTAACTCTCCCCAAATTTTTATTAGAAGGCTATCGATATTGACTTTTCGACTAAATATGGTGTAATAAATATTATCTGAAATAGATCTTGCTCAGGGACAGTTCCACAATGGAGTAAAATAGCTTGTGTCAAGTGTTATATATGTTGTATTTATAGTGCTACCTTCAGCCACAGCATGCAAGGAATTTGCTATGCCCACTCTACTGCATGGTAAAACTTTTGAAGATATGTCTCCATAGAGTTGCCAAGACAACCAGTTCATAAGAGTGAAAATACATATACTTGTATTCAGCTGTGCAGACGATAGGGCACTTACTTCAAAGAATGAAAACACACGGAGAATCACCTTTATTGCCCGGTTGTACACTGAAAGAAGGTTTCTGACAGGGCGGACATTTTGAAAATCAAGTGACACCTGTGATGTTTGCAAAAAGCATGACCACCCCCTCCCCTTTGCAATTTTCAAATTTCAGGTGACCCTTCTGGATTTTGCCAGCCCAACCTCGGCAATAATAACTGAACGCTCCGAGCCGTAGTGTCTATGGTTAAAGGTACTTAAAGGATCATGAATATAATTAAAACACCGACTCGTTACCAGTTGCGTGTACCGTGCGACTTCAGGCACCCTCTCCCAGACTAAAATTGGAAGTACTAGACTTCGTGTTTAACCCCTTAAACGCATGTCTTGTTTGTAATAGTTATCAACACCCGCTGACATTTCTCTTCTGTCATGGCTTTGTAATCTTATACATCAGGAATGCATCATTAAAGGCGATTTCAAAATCAGGCATGTAAAAAATTCCCCTATTTCAGGGATTTGACTCATTTGTAGGAGACTTGTTTTCCTTTTCAGAAATCCCTCCACAGATCTAACGGCTCGTCCCTTCGCAGATACAACCTAGATGTAACATCCACAGCAATTCTACATTGAATCGTGCAGATACGGCAATACTGTGCAGTTGCTAAATAACAATATCATAATTGCTCCTTTTTGTTTCTGATCTTGCAACTGAAAACCAGGCTTCAAAATTGCAGACACCTGGTCAAAATGGTTCTAGAAAGGGTCATCAAAGACGTGGGTCCCGTGAAGAACAACAAGCCGCTGCTTCTCCAGCGACTCAGGTATGTTGTCAATGATCAAGGGATAGAACATTTTATATATTGTGGTCCTTGGCACAATAACTATTTAACGATTTTTCATCAATTGTGATACCTGAAAAGACGTTTCTCTCTAGACTAAGTCCTGTTTTAGCAGGTAGTTTTTTCTTCTTTCCGACTAGCTGGAGATTTTTTCCAGATCTGCGTGTGTCCACAATATATCAAATTGTCAACTCATTGAGTAATTTCCTTCCCCCGAGTGTCTAAATGATTAGTAACTTTTAACCCTACATAGCTGTTACATATCACTTCTACGAGCTCAAAGTACCATGCAAAGATCAAATGGTCGTGTACAACATTGACAAACAATCGGGTCAATGGTGACCTATTTCTGGTGGGGGTGTCACCTTGCACCAGAACTGACGAACAGACAAAGTTGGCTTTAATTGTCTGTTTTGCTGCATTACGACATGTCAACTTTGACGTAGTCATGACTAGGAATTAAAAATCGCAACTTTTATCTGGAAGTAGCTTCCTGATTGACCGACGAGACTTCTTTTTGTTACTAGAGTGTTTACAGCCAAGTAGTCGCGACCATCGTCCCAACCGCGTTGAAAATACCTGGCAACGAACCGAAAACGGCCATAGAGGGCGCTGTAAAAGCTGCAGGGATAGACTACCACTACAAGAGTGACGGCAAAACCATACTCTTGCAGGGGAGTTTAGAGCAAGTTACCCAAGTAAACACCAAATTATGTCGTCTGCAAAGAGGTGTGGCGAAAGAAAATCTGCCAGGTAAATGTCATTTCAACATTCTTTATCGATTGACGGTATTACTTATCAACTTTGACCAATACTTTGCATCTTGTGTCTCAGGCCGACAGAAACTGCTATTGTTTCATTGTCTATTTAACCCTCATTTTAATTGCATTTTTATCCATATAATATGTACTCAACAAAAATCATACGCGGATTTTCACTTTATATCATTTCGTCTGTCTTTCGATTTCATAAGTTTTGTTTTCGTTATTTAATTACCAAAATGAAAACAACTATGTTATAGCGGTGATTCTAAACTGTAACGTAATGATTACACTGCTGAGAATTGTACAGTGATCCTACAGATAAAATCTCCAATTTTTAATTTTTACGGTAAACGTGAAAAAATGGTTGGTGCCGCTAGTAGATCGACTCACGCGCAAGAATCACAAGGAACACAACCTTTTCATTTAAAGGTTTCTTAGCCGTCCGCCCGAACATACCATGTGCAAGTTTCTCCTTAGCAAAAATCATGACAGGACTGCCTTCCAGTTTTAGCCTTGAAATGATGCGAGAGCCACATGGCAACGTACATTCCTCTTTTTTAAGAGAACGTTTTCTGGGCTAAGCAATATTTTACGAGATCTTGCGAGATGACGATATTCAGGGGGTTTGGGGGCAGGACAGCCGATGCGTCACTTGCGGTGATGAGGAAAGCACAATTATAATAGTTTAACTATGCATATATACCGTGAAACAAGACGCAGCGAGTTTGAAATAGGCTTTCACTTTGATAATAGCCTAAAATTATCCTTTCTTTTATCGTGAATAGCCGAAAACACTCAGCCCACCAGTCTACCGATAACTGCAATGATGGCCAGACCTCAATCACCAAACGTTGGCGGCAACAACGTCAAGGGCGCGAAAACCAGGCCAGGGGAAGAGGGTAAGGGAGGTCCCATGATTCAACGTTTACAGTCCGTTCCCGAGGGATACACGGCGGGAAGGCCTGGACCATCAAAGTCTTTACCGTCGTCGCGTTCCCTTGGAGACCTCAGCGACGACGGTAAAGGATGCCGCATATGTTTCGACGACATCAAAGACCCGAGAGCATTACCTTGTAATCACTCTTTCTGCAAGGCGTGCATCGATCAACAAGAAAAGAGGGTGGGACCGCGCTGTCCGGTATGTAATAAATCGTACGGAACTAGGACTGGAAATATGCCGCCCGGCGAGATGACTCACGTGGTGCAGAAGGGCAGCCTACCAGGGTATATTTCCTGCAACACTATTGTTATAACATACAATTTCAAGGCAGGAACGCAAGGGGTAAGCAGTTAACTCAACCGGGCAATCACGATACGATTACATGTTTTAAAATACCGCAAATTTAAAAAGTCCATATCAATTAATTCGATTTGGATTCTTCCAACATCATTATGCTGACCAACTACAATGTGCTGTTCAATTTGATTCTCTAAACGACGACACATTATCTTCCTCTTCCACTTCGTTAGGGACCGTTCAGTTTTTACGGCCTGGGGGGGGGGGCGGCAAAATCTTGTCGCCGGTGTTCAAAAAAATATAGACCCCCCTGCATTTTTCGTGAAAAAAGATGACCCCCCCTTGTCAGACTAAAACATTTGATGAACATCCCCCCCCCCCCGCTGAAAAATTACCAAAACCCATATGTCAAATTTACCCGCACGGTTTGGATTTGAACTCCTGTCCGCGGCGCACTTTATTCGTGTAGCAGAGATGCCAGTGCACAAAATTCTCAGCCACATCCATGCAAACGTCTGTTAATTAGGACAACTGTGACGCAATTTTTAACTTCATTTCCATAGACAACTTATGTCCATGGACATTGTATAAAGAAAACTTTAGGCCTATTGGATTGGTTCGCCAAAGGCAGCCCTCCGGTTAAGAGGGTCATGCCTCATGGGCCATTACATTAAGTCAACTTTATTCTAGTGGGCCACGAAAGAGGGTCGATCATGGCCATTGCATAAAGTAAACTTTACTGGACAGGGCTGCTGAAGGCGTCCAGCCGTTAAGATGGTCATGGGCTATTACATAAAGTCAATTAATTGCAGTGGGCCACCGAACTGAACTGTCCCTTAGCAGTTTCAAATTCCCTAAAAAGCATAATTTCCGTCGGGTGGCTATAGCGACACAGCTGAAAGTGATGTCCCCTGGACTTCTTTATACAGGAATTAATGATTATATACCCTATCCCTTCTAACTGAAATTTAAAATTTAATCAAAAAATTTGAATTAAGGTACTCGAAAGTGGATGACTTAAAACTTTTGCTCAAACTTTACTCATGCTCAATGAAGTTATCAAGTCAAGAATAAAATCATGGTTCATCGTGCAAATAGAATTTTGATACTAAAAAAAACAATTAGCGACCATTTACCGATATTTGAAATTCAAAATAGCGGATATCCCTGTGCTAACTCTATGGGGAAAATTAAAATTTTTGATTTTCGAAAACCTAAGACATTGAAAATTTTGCTTTCTCCAAGAGCTTTAAAATGAGTCCCAACAAGTGGTAGAGCAAAACAGAATTGTATAAATTTGAGAGTCCAAATAAGGTGCATTCTACCTTCAATGTATATGTGATTCCTTTAAGGCGGAACATCCGAACCCAGGGAAGCCATACCAGGGCACAACTCGCACTGCGTATCTTCCTGACAACGCTGAAGGACGTGAAGTGTTGAAGCTGTTAAGAATCGCTTTCGACCGCCGCCTCACCTTTACCATTGACACTTCGAGGACAACGGGAAGGCGTGACTCTATCGTCTGGAACGATATTCGTCACAAAACAGGAGAGCAGGGCGGAGCAGAGGGGTACGCATCTCATTTTTATCGTAGAAGTGGGCCCAATTACAGATTGGTACTACTGGGACACCAGGAGACACAAACCTAAACAAAGCCGACTTGTATGTGTTTTAACATATGTACTGTACACAAGATTATCGGGGATTTGAGTCACTGCTGCGCGAGACTTTTTGAGATATTGTGAGACTCTCACAGAGGCTTGTCTCGCGACATACGGCATTGTCATTTACAGAGGACTGAAGAAATTTATTTATTTGAGTTCTAGCACACTAAATCTCACCTTCGAAAAAGTGTTATTTGCACACAAATGTAACACGATTGAATCTTTCAATTTAAAAGTCTCGCAAGATCTCGTAAAGAACTGGAAACAGCAACGCAGCAGGGAATGATGGGAAAGGAGCATGTCAGGGAAACCACGGACTTTCACAAATCAAAACGAAATACTGATTATAGGGGAAAACAAGAAATTTGATGTATATATGTGTCAGAATGACCTTACAATTATTGGGTTTTATTTTTATCTTGTTTTTGTGTTTTTTAGGTACGGGTACCCGGATCCTGGATATTTGGCAAGAGTGAAAGATGAACTGGCTGCACTAGGGGTCAAATAGAAAGACAGATTTTACTTCAGCCTCTTCACTGTATCAACAACAGACTCTGTTATACAAAATATATTTGTTTGTCTTTTGAGAGCATGTTAATTATTGTCTCGTACGTAAGTGTAATCGGTCCAAATTTCGTCACCATGGGTACATAATGAAATTGTTAGTGTCTTTGTTTAAAGTGAATTGTATTGGGCACTGATAGTTAATGTATCATTGGTAGATATTAGATTTTCATACTTGGACACGTTATCAAGTTCGTCTGCATTTCGATTTAGGTTCTCCCTTCAATATAAATCCCGTTTTGTTGGCATTGTATTTATCCTTCCTTTCAGGTCGTGGAATGCAGACTAAACATCTTCCCCATTATAAAAACACATTTTACATACCGCAATACATATCATATCCAATATGCCTGATAGTTGACCTGACAACTTTAACATCCTTTTTCATTTAATTTATCGCATGTTAGAGTAATATTGGATGTTGCTGAACTATTTTTATTTGAATCATGTAATTTGCTCACGTGTGAACACGTGAGCATATGTCGCAGCGATGTCTGTCTGTCTGTGTGTCTGTCTGTCTGTCTGTTGGTCCATTTTCTCAAAAACGGCTGAACGTATTTCAGTCAAATTTGGTAGACATCTTCAGAATTCAAATGGCTAGAACTGAAAATGTTTTGGTGGGCGTGGCTTGGATATTAATGAAGTTATGAAAGTTTTAATTTTTCTGTTACGCCGCGTATGACAAGTGAAAACAATCGACTGTTTGAGGGCGCTGTGAAATGTGCTTGTCCAGGTTGGCTACAGCTGGATAGCACTGGTTTCAACCACGGTCCCTCCGTGTTTCAACCTCGTATTGAACATTAAAAATATGATATTTTATTACTCATTCAACTCACTATTCAAGATAAAATATCGTTTAGCAAATTAGCTTTATCCTTGGTAATTGATTGTTTCCCTCGCTGCTCGATCGCCAGAAATGAGTACATACGTTCTCTACCTAGCCTCATGGCATGGAAGTGCTGATGAATAATAACTTTGGGTCAAAGGTATTGAAGTGTCCAATCAGGTTCGTGCACAGAGTCCAAGGCCATGACCTACTTCATGTACTTCTGCACTGTTTTGAATTTGCTTCGCCAAGAAACGTGTTCGTCACTGTCCATAGAAGTATGTTTGCTCTCCTTTGAGGTTGTTTGTGAAACAATTCCGGGATAGGCCTTGGAATGCATACGATCGGCATCGCGGCAGTGCATGTAGCTAGCCCTACGAGTATGACGAGAGTGTCCGGCTTTGGCTACGCCGCCTCCCACCTCCGGTAGGCGGCGTAGCCAAAGCCGGACACTGTCGCCATACTCGTAGGGCTATGCATGTAGCGTACCATGCTTGTGTAACTGCCGAGCTCAACGTGCATTCACGGTTGATACTCGTGTACAATCATGATGTGTTCAATTCTGATGAAGATTCATAAGTCTTACTTTTGCAGTCTTTTTTCCGTACGATAATCCCGACAATACGTGTTACTGTTAGACGAGGTGGCCATTTTATGATAAGTTTCAATACTGCACAGCTACATAGCGTCACTATCGTGTGATCGAGGTACAGCGTTGTTGAACGGGATACAGAAACTCTGCAGAGGGAGAAACGATCGTTGACATGAACAGTCAATGTACTTCAGCACGTAGTCCGCAGATAGCGGATCGAGAAAATAAACGTGTCCCAGTAAATAACGGAATATTTATGTACATTAACTCGATATTAATCAAATTTCCAGCTCATCGCAAAAAAATGTATTGCAAAGATTAATTTGTCACTGACAAATACTGCACTGTATGGAAAAACAACTTCAAGTGGTATTACCCGAGACAAACACTTGTGTTGTCAATTTTGATTTCATTTCATAAACTTCATACTTCATCGAGTATCGTGTATTTCAGCCTTTGTGAAGCCATTTTATTGATATTTTCAATTTTTGTCTTGGCTTTGTTGTGAAACATGTTGAATCGTCTCCGTGGACATGTAGGCAAAAGTGTGACGGGGTCGAAGTGACTTGGGTACCTGGGGCCGACCAAAACCAGTGTGAATTACTGGGGTCAAAGCGGACAGCGGCCGGGATGACGTGTTCCCCAAGCGAGCTACCTTCAGAAGTCTGTTTCATCGCAAAAAACGTCAACTTTTAAAACCGTCATTTATTTACTGATGTTATTCTCAGCATCACAAACATATACGCCTCTGCTATGTATCACAGCAAATAGTTATATTTGAGCGCCCCGTAAATGGGATCCTCGTTTTTTTGCGAACCCGGAAGTGTGTCTTGCTCAATGCATTTCCTACCCACAGCGAGGGAAACTGCCCGCGTTCCCATGCTCCCATGCACCCTTTTTCAATGCCAGTGCAACGCCATCTGTGCAAAATTTGTGGTGGTATGCTCCCGTGTGATGGAAAACCTCTCTTATTCTAACAATGACGTAGTTGACTTTGGACTTCGATTTCGTAAATGTGATGTCCATGCAGTGAGTTTGGGTTGGCGCGCTTATATGCAATCTTCGCCCGCCTGCGGTCCGATATCCCGCATTTATTAGCGATATTTATCTGTTTTGACTTGACCAAAGTTGGCAAAACTTGCCATGTACATTAAAGATACTATGATACAAGATTATTGAAAGTCATTTGACATTTTTTTCAGCCAATTCCCAATATGCATATTTAATGAACCTTCCAAATTAGGGATATATACTGGCATTTACTTGATAAAATTTGGCGAAACATGCTGTGTACATTGATCATTATACCAGGTTATAACAGTATTGAAAGTCATTTTGCATTTTCATGTCAGCTAATTCATAATTTGCATAAATAGCTAACAAGCTTTCACGGTTTGGCATATAGAGCTTGAAGGACTTGACCAAAGGTAATTACACATGCTATATTGTGATACAATGACAGTACTCAAAGAAATTAGTTATTTTTATTTCAGCTAATTACATATTTGAATACTTAATGACCTTTAGAATTGATCTGTGGTGAAATTCATTGTGTTGATCATAACACTTTAAATGTAGCAAAGCATGTAGCAAAGGTTCAAACTTGCACATAAATGCAATATATAATGAAACACGTGAGCATTTTCAGTTCATATCTGGTTTTGACGTTGTTACAAGGTTGTAGTTGTAAGAAAATCCTTCTTTTGTCACTCTTGCAAAACACAATGTATGGAATCGTTATGAATATTGTGTATAGAAATTCAATTGAAATGACTCTTATGAAACATGTAAGAACTTTATAGTCAAACAAAGCTACTGTTTTTTGCGCACGTGTTTGCACACGTGAGCATATGTCGCAGCGATGTCTGTCTGTCTGTGTGTCTGTCTGTCTGTCTGTCTGTCTGTCTGTGGGCTCAATATCTCAAAAACGGCTCATCAGATCAGAGTCAAATCTGGTACATAGATTTAGTTAGCAAATGGCAAGAACTGATTAGTTTTTGGTGGGTGTGGCTTGCTTACTTTTTGCTCATTTGCGTAATTAATGATTTTAGAAAAAACATTGAGAACGACTGCACACAATTTGATGAGATTTGCTACAAATGTTGATCACATCAAGATATATCAGCTGTAAAGTTATTAAAGGGGTGACGTGAAAGATAGTTACTAATTTGCATATTTAATGACATTTCCTAATTAGGCCTATATGTCTGAATTTACTCGATCAAAATTGACGAAACTTGGTGTGCATATTGACTATGATTTAATATTATTGAAAGTCATTAAGCATTTTTACTTCATCCAAATCCTAATTTGCATATTTAATGACCTTTTGAAATTAAGGATATATATTTGAATTTACATGACCAAAATTGATGAAATTTGCTATGTACATTAAAGATACTATGATAGAACATTATTAAATATCATTAAGCATTTTTACTTCAGCCAATTCCTAATTTGCATATTTTATGAACTTTCCTAATTAGGGGTATGTATCTGAATTGACCAGACCAAAGTTGACGAAACTGGCTATGTACATTAAAAATACTATGATAGAACATTATTGAAAGTCATTAAGCATTTGAACTTTAGCCAATTCCTTATTTGTATATTTAATGAACTTTCATAATCAGGGATATTTATCTGTATTGACTAGACCAAAGATGACGAAACTTGCTATGTACATTAAAGATGCTATGATACGACGTTAGTGAAAGTCAATAAGCATTTTTGCTTCATCCAGCTCCTAATTTGCATATTTAATGAATTTTTTAAATTTGATATATATTTGAATTTACATTGACCAAAATTGATGAAACTTGCTATGTACATTAAAGTTACTATTATGTAGTCTAACATTATTGCAAGGCATTAGCATTTTTCTTTCATCCAGTTCCTAATTTGTGTATTTAATGAACTTTCCTAATTAGGGATATATACTTGGATTTATTTGATTAAAGTTGGCATAACATGCTATGTATATTGATGATTATACTAGGTTATACCAATATTGAAAGTCATTTCGAAAAATGTTTTCATGTCAGATAATTTATAGTTTGCATATCTAATGAGCTTTCAAAGTTTGGAATATATAGCTTGAAGGACTTGACCAAAGGCAATTACACTGGCTATATAAAGTGGTGATACAATGACAGCAGTCAAGGAAATTAATTATTTCTATTTCAGCTAATTGCGTATTTGAATACTTAATAACCTATAGAGTTTAATCATTATGTTGATCATAATACTTTCAATGAAGTTGCAAACATGTGGCAAAGGTTCAAATTTACACATAACTGCAATATATAATGAGACACGTGAGCATTCACAGTTCATATCTGGTGTAATTTAGCATTTTAAGAATGCGGTGTGAATTCACAAAATTTGACCCAGCAAGAGTTTAGTAAATTTGTTTTTGGAAATGCTGAAAAAGGGAGAAAAAAAGAAGCTAGGAAATCGGGTGATTTGTGTAAACTTCTATAAATTTGCACTTCCTTGTCACCCAACCTACGACTGCTCGACTTATTTAACGGTGAACTCAACCATCGTTTTAATCTCGGGGTGACAAATTAATGAAAACTGAATGACTCTTTGCAAAAAAGTAATTTTGAACAAAATGCGCTGTGTTTTGTGCAGTGCTACCTTAAAATCGTTCTTTTTCACAGAACACGGCATACACACTTGACAGTTTGTGATAGTGTAGATGACTTATACATTTTTAAAAATCCTACCCGGTAATTTTTTCATTATCATCTAAAGTAGAGTAAGGAAATTTAAAACGTTATCACTCATAAGCTACGGTTATTTTACTTTAGAACAGCATGGAATTACGAAATTTTCGGAGTTTATTTGTCCCTGACGCGTGGCAGGAATGTACAAGAATATTTTTTCTCAGAGAACACTTAACAATATAGCGGACCACAATAATATGTGTTACTGATGCGTTATCAAACTTAAATCTTTTACGCGTTATAAAAAAAAAGTCGCTCAACAATTTTGGGTTTCGCTTATGTAGCTTTTGCTGAGTCATCAATGTCAAACTGTTTTAAAATTAGGAAACAGTATATGTTTTAAGGAGAGATTTAATGCTACTATTTTACGTATGTTTTGCTTTCTTTGCAATAGAGCTTTAACTTTCACGAGAAAGTGAGTGTTTTTTATCGCACATTACATTGAAAGGAGACCTCAAAAAGTGATCTTCAAACGTATGCATGAAAAGTTTACACGAATCAACAACCTATTTGACATGTGTACCGTTTCAATGAAATGAGCATACAAGATACTTAAAAGTCGTCCAATATGAAACTGATCACGATAGGCATTATTCCTCAAAGTATTAAAATATAGAGAAGTATTTTATTGTTGGAATATGATGATTTATCAAGGAGTAAGTGCTGTCTAACCTGAACTTACATAGGGTGAACAATTTACTGTCTTGTATGTGTTTGTGTTAAAATGTCAGGAAAAGCGAATAGACAGTGAAAGTTATACCTAAACGAACAATTAATACGTCTATATTCGAAATCACCATGAAGCTGTTAGTTTGAAATGAACACAATTAAACTTTGTCACATGATGAAGATTTTTTTGTCTCTGTCGTGAATCATTGATGAAAAGAGGGGGCGTGTGTCACCGATTACAAAGCAACGAGTAAAGAAAAGAATGGAAATATGATTTTGGTAAGTTGTTAAAGGAAAACGCTGGGGAGGGACAGAGAGAGAGAGAGAGAGAGAGAGAGAGAGAGAGAGAGAGAGAGAGAGAGAGAGAGAGAGAGAGAGAGAGAGACCAACTGCAGTCAGCAGATACAGGAAATAGAATGGTCGTACTTTAAGCTGAGAGGAACTTTCATGTACACGTATCCCTTCTGTGCGTTATTATGGTTTTGTCCCGTAGAGCTTTTTCTTTCTACACTTAGATGCGACAAGTGCCGGCTACAAAACGCTTATATACGTTACTGACCCGAAATTCTTAGAATGGGGTTAAAAGGAAGAGCACGAAAGCGAGTCAAAATAACAATGCGAAATACAATATGTATTAGGTAATTGTACAGGTTCGAGTGGGTTTACAATGCTAAACACCACGGCTTTAGCTGGCATGTTGTAAACCCCACGAGGCCGAATATCATATCCAATATGCCAGTCGATTGACCTGATACTTGACCTGACAACTTTAGCATCCCTTTTCTTTTAATTTATCGCACGTTTTTTTGTGCGTGCCATAAACAGAGTAATATATAGATGTTGCTGAAATATTTTATTTAAATCATGTAGTTTTGACATGATTATAGGGTTGTAGTTGTAAGAAAATCCTTCTTTTGGCACTTTGTAAAACAAAATGTATGCAATCGTTATGAATCTTGTGTAGAAAAATGTAAGAACTTTATTGTAAGATAAAACTGTCGTTTTATTATTTAGTATTTTAAGAATGTGGTGTGAAAATTTCACGAAATTTGACCCAGCGAGGGTGTTGTTCATTTTATTTTCTGAAATGCTGAAAACGGGAGATAAAAAGCTAGGAAATAGGGTGATTTGTGTGAAGTTCAATAAATTTACACTTCTTTGTCACCCAACCTACGACTACCGTAAAAACCCTATCCATTCAACCACCCTTTTAATTCGATCACCCTTAGCTATTTTTTTCTCAAAACACAATTTTATTTTGCCCCTATCAATTTGACCACGGACGGAAACTTGGACTTTCTCAATCCGTATTAATTCGACCGAATGACATACCCTTCAAAAATTCCTTCAGTTGGTGAATGAACGACGTTTCAAGACATCGAAAATAACAGCGTTACGAATACGACGAACCATAGTCAAACAATGAGAACCACAAAGGGCTTTGTAAACGGCTTTCAGATTGCTTTTCTTTGGGTCACATGATTATTTTCGCTGAATGGGAAACCTCAGTGATTTTAGTGAGCTGGATCTCAGTCGCCGCTTTCGAAATATACGTTAAGTTTCAGCATGTGTGAAGTACCAACCCTCTAGTCTCTAGTTTTGTAACTATTTTCTCACCTTAATATCGAAGAAAATCAGAATAAATTACCTACTTTCTCCCTTTCTCACCGTCTTTTCCGAATTCTTACCATCCCGTGTCGATTGAAATTTACACTCTTATAGTATGTGAATCAATATCCCTTCCGAATTTGATAGATATTATGTTCTAAACCACATGTTGCTTGTTCCTAAAACACGTAGACAGATGTGCTCCGTGCACTAAAAGGACAAGTTAGCGAAATCTCTTGCGAACGCTGAAAAAAATTGGTGAAGAAAAATCGATGTTACATGTTGGTAAGTACGGCCGACGCCGACGCGCCATGCGTTCTTACCGACTGGGAACAGACTAATATTTTCAAACGCAAACGGGGACAGTGTCAAGGAAAGACGACGCCTTATTTTTTTCAAGCTGAAGAAACTGCTCTTTCTGGTTGTTTTAATGACTAAATCGACTATTTTTCTTCCTAATTAATAAATCATAGACAATCTCAATTCTCGGTTTATGGCAATTTTTGTCGACCGGTAAAAGTCTTTTCATCTTCAATATTCCATTCTAATTTCACCTATGTAATATCCTAACCTCCTGTGACTTTCCTTCTAAACGTTGATTTGCCTTGTGCACCAAAAGAGATGCTGTATCTTATGCGAAACGATGCAAAAATAGCTGAAGTAATAACCATGTATGTACGGCAGGCGAAACCCGGACGCCCGTACCGATTGGGGACAGAGCAGAGTAGATCGAAACGCAAACGGGGTGTTATTATAGGAAAGGCGGTGACTTATTTTAAAGCTGAATAAAATGCTCTCTCTGGTTGTGTGAGTATGTCGATCGAAATATATATTTTGTTCCCAGTTGATTAATCATGGCAGTCTCGATCTCGATTTGACAAGCTAAAGGGTGAACTCAATCGACATCAAAGCTTGGGTTAACAAATTAATGAACATTGGATGAATATTTGCAAAAATGAATTGTGAACAAAATGCGCTGTGCTATGTGCAACGTCACCTTGAACTGTCCATTTTCAGAGAGTATTGCATACGCAAATCAATGACAGTTTGCGAAAGTTTAGATGACTCATAAATATCAAAAAATCCTACACAATGATCTTGTCATAATCAACTAAAGTAGGATAAGGCAAAACGATATCTTTCCAAAGTAGCGATTTTTTTACCGTAGACCAGTAATGACATACACATTTTTTGTACTTATTAATAAATATTTGTCCATGAGGCGAATACAGCAATGTAGACTATTTTCTCGGAGAACACTGAACAATACAACGGGCCAAAATAATATGTATTACTGATGCATTATCAAACTGAAATCTCTTACCCGCTGTTTAAAAAAAGATCGCTCAACAATTTTGGGTTTCGCTCATGTAGCTTTTGTTGAGTCATCAATTCAAACTGTTAAAATTAGGAAACAATATCTGATTTAAGGATAGATCTAATGTAGACTCAAGTTCACGTGTATTTTAAAAACGTTGTGTGTTGGTTTCTTTGCAATAGAGCTTTAAAGGTATACTGTCACCTGCTCCAATTTTGCCATAGTTACCATGGAAAGAGAAAATCTCACCAATCACAGATTTTAAGCGGGTGGCCGCTTTTTAAAAACAGTGCCCTCACATGGTCATTTTGAATACCAAGAAACGCCCCTTTAACCATATATAGGCATATGTAGATTACAGGTGACTGTATACCTTTAACTTACACAAGAAAAATGAGTGTGATTTCATCGCAAATTACATTGAAAGGAGAAGACCTCAAAATGATCTTCAAGAGGGTGCGAGAAATGTTTACATGAATCAACAACTTATTCAACATGTGTACCATTTCAATGAAATGAGCATACTAAGGTACTTTAAGGCCCAATAGCTGTATCTTTAAGCATTATTTTTGTGATTTTACTTCCAAACTAAAACAAGTTCGTGGAAATTTACTCATTGAGGGATGTTTATACAAGTATTATTAACTGTCAAATGGGACTTCATGTGCAATTTTGAGCAAGATAAATAATGAACGTTTATCCAAACATAAAATTGCGCCCTAATGCAAATAAAGCAAAAACACAATACATTGTGCATATATGCATTGGAATCTTCACAGAAACAACAGAGTAGTCCAATATAATGCATAGTGCTGAATGTTTTCCACTGGGACATCATATGCTATGTTTTCTTTATAATATTACCTGTTTTTAAAAATGGCGGGAAATCAAAATAATGGTTTAAATTTGCTTGTCCAATTTATCAGCAGTAAAAGACTATATCTTTTAATTTTGTGGAATTTAAAGAAAACCAGAGAAAATAGAAAGCCTTTTTCAGGTCAACAAATTTCAAGAGTTACAGCTACAGGGGGCTTGAAAGTCGTCCAATATGAAACTGGTCACGATAGGCATTATTCCTCAAAGTATTAAAGTATAGAGAAGTATTTTATTGTTATGCATTTGGAATATGTTGATTTATCAAGGGCCAAGTGCTGTCTCACCTGATCATATATGTGAACTGTGTGAACAATTTAATGTC
This sequence comes from Ptychodera flava, assembly GCF_041260155.1. Classification (NCBI taxonomy): domain Eukaryota; kingdom Metazoa; phylum Hemichordata; class Enteropneusta; family Ptychoderidae; genus Ptychodera; species Ptychodera flava. Next base: position 14,312,442 of record NC_091947.1, on the reverse strand, counting down.
TAGCATATGTCTGTATTAAAATGTCAGAAAAAGCGAATAGACAGTGAAAGTCAAACTTAACCAAACAATTCATAAGCTTATGTCTCAATACGAATTCACTGTGAAGCTGTTAGTTTGAAATGAACACAATTAAACTTTGTCAGATGATGAGATTTTGTCTCTGTAGTGAATTATCGATGAAAGGGCAGGTGAGAATCACGCATTACAAACCAGTGAGTAAACAAATGAATGGAAATATGATTTTAGTAAATTGTTAAGAAACTCTGGAGAGAGAGAGAGAGAGAGAGACCAATTGCAGTCAGTAGACACAGGAGACAGAATAATCGGACTTTAAGCTAAGGGGGAAGCACTAAGGCGAGTCAAAATAGCATTATGCGAAATACAATGTACATGTATTTATATACTCTTTAATTCATAAATTTTTCAAGCGTTTGTGAAGGTAAAGACTAACTTAATAGTCTGACGTAGACTTTGGTGTATGACATGAAGCCACATAATAATGAAATACAGAAAACATATTTTTTCACACATAAATCTGTATCAACTGAAAATCAACGAATTGCAGAACACTGTAAAAAGTCGTCATCAATATAATAATTCATTTCTTCTTCAAAAGAGAGCTGTCGTCTTAACATTTGTAAATGTGTACGGAACCAAAAATGGCAAAAATTGCCCTAAAAATACAAAATTGCAGATTTCATCATAATGTGAATACTTAGGGGTTATTACACGAAGTTTGGGCGATACCGCGTCGTATTCGAGTGATGTGTCGGTATTTTGACGAGTTGCGCAGCAACGAGTCAAAATACGGACACATCACGAGAATACGACGCGGTATCGCCCTAACTTCGTGTAATAACCCCTTTATCATACATGCATACTTTGGTTATGACTGTTTTCCTACAGACGCTCTGAAATTAGCAACGAAACCAACTTGAAATCGACCTTGCTTCCTCCAGGCTGTACTTATAAAAAGTTGGTTGCTAAGGAGTGATGACAACCGTATCACTTCTTGATATTATTCCGCTATTGGGCCATTCCACTGCAAAGGAGGGTTTATGGAGCACTTTTACAGCAAACAATTTAAATATTACGATGTCGACACAGGTTTTCACAATTTGAAGAAGATTTATTTTTAGTTTAAAATGACGGTGGATGTAAAACATAGGCGGGAGTCCACAAAATGGGTGTGTTTTCGTGTTTTAATACATAACCTCATCCCTGCGTGAAAGTTATGAGGCCGCCAAAATCGGGTCAAAATACTCGCGCCACGCTCAAACTCTTATCGAGTATGAACAGCTGAGAGCACAGAGCAAGCAGCTCTGCGACATCTATGAATGCACATACAGTGGATATAAAACCCGTACCAGTCAGTTTATCTCGAAGAATTATACATGTTCCCAGACGTCAAATATGCCGAATTTACCATCTCAGTAAGCGGATTAGTGAAACATGAAGTGAGTACACTGTAAGCTGTAGTGTCGTAACTCGTTCGTGATTTTGTTGCTGTACGAATAAAAGTACATTTCAAAGGTATTTCCGTCGTCTGCTCGTATATTTTCCTTCCTGGCTTGCCTAAATAGAACTAAACTTCCTTTAACAACCGAAGCGGAAGTTTGACTTTCCCTAGATGGCACATTGTATCTGAAACCCGCACAGCATCGGTGCCACCAGACACGATCATGACCTGTGAACTGACAGGTACAAATCGGAAATTTATATCATGTGCACCTTCAACCTTGTCTGTCGCGAGTATTTTCAGTGCGGTTGGATTTTCGTGGCTCATTTACGACTGTAAACGATGTAATTCACCGCCCAGATCAACAGGAAACTTGTCGTAAACCGATTCTATCATGATGCTCTGTCAACCGATATCTTAACGTGTAATGATACTTCCATGGTGTAAATATTCAGCAGCGTAGACGACACGAAAACACTGCACCGTGCACCGCCACGGGACCGGCCGTGAATTGACAGGTGTCGGCAAATTATACAAATTTTCAATACGTTTGTTTGTATGTTTTTGGTACACTGTCCTTGTGCCTAAGGGCAATGCCCATGAAGTGACTGCAAACAACAGAATTTTGACCATAATCATAATGACGTTTCGGATATTCGCTCAGCTGTTTTATATGTACATATACCAACGAAGGTCATGCATACAGCCATGATACAGCGAAGGTCACGCGTCCGCGTCGCTGTAAGTAGTTCGGTTACAGTGAAAATATAATTCGTATTTTCACTAGTTAAAATATGGGCTCATATCAGTACCTAGTCTGGCAGAGACCCTGCGATTCGCGTTCTTTCCTGTTGGAACACGCGCGCGCCCTTCAGAGACGCGACGCGAATCCCAGGGTCTGGACGTTCTTGCAAGCGACCGGTCGGATTTCTGCCTGATCTGGGTACTTTATAGAACTCCACACATCTGTTAATCAAAACAAAAATGACAGGTAGCATAGCCAAATAAAATTAAAAATGAAAAATAAAAACATACCGCGTATATAGGTTTACTAGCTACTAGTATATATCCTCTCCGCCCAGTTAGATAGGTTTTTCTTTTGACGTCACAACCCTTATGAATATTCATATACTTGCAAGAACCGACAGTCGCTGTGTCTGGCAGCGCGTGCTCACAGCTGCACAGCCTTCCAATGCAGGCCCATCGCGGCGCGCACAAAACAAGGCACAGCGACTGTGGAGAGTCTAATCAGTACCGTCTGAACAATAGAAGAATAGCAATACAGGCATAGCATGTATGATAAATGTATATCACACTTTGATCATACGTATGAAGCTGTATACTAAATATCAAAGTAACAAGACAAGTGGTTTTTGTGAAAAAAATGTTTGAACAAAAATGACAAAAATTGCCTTTAAAATACAAATTTGCATATTTCATCACAATTTAACAAATCTCAGTTAGGTCACCCCAAGGGACCTGTATAACAAATATCAAAGCTATCTGACCAGCAGTTATGAAGAACAATTTTTACCAAAAACGTTTTTTTTTAGCTAATTTGCTTATTTTCAACGATATCAAAAAACAAAAGAACAATAGTTTGTCATAATCACATTTTGTATCTACACATTATATACCATGTCTTTAATTAATGCAGTTCTGAAAATATTTGAGTGGACGGGCCTCCTCACAAATGGATTATACATACATACAGACTGACGCCAGACAGATACCCATTGATTCCCAATAGCTTCTATAGACTATATAGTCTATAGTAATGTTGTACAAAATACAAGTGAAATCATGTCCACACATATATTCCAAAGACAATTTGTGAATTGCTAGAAGCAAAGGTACTTCAACATGACATGGCAGTGAGAAGCTTTATCTAGGCTTACATGGCCGTGAGATTATGGTAGCTTTACCTGGGCTTACATGGCCATGCGCTTTATCTAGGTTAACATGGCAGTGTCAATATGGTGACTTTATCTGAGCTACCATGGCTTTTCATATGGTAACTTTATCTAAGCTATCATGGCTTTTCATAGTTTAATCCTCTGAATACTAATAACACTGCTTTTATTGCTTTATAAGCTACTAACACAAACTGTGGGCTTTCTATGCTACCACATGGTATATTTAAGTGTGTTATGTATGACTGCTCTAGGGGATTCCTGATTGGACACTTTTTCATATCTTTCAATGTTTCACGACTGACACTAAATTTCATAAGGGTGATGGACATTTCCAAACGCTTCTTGTTTCTGCCATAACTCACATACACTGAAACTTGGTACACGGTCTTGAACTTTCCATTGCCGAATGGAGAACTGGGTGCAATAGCCAATGCTTCACATGCCGACTGTGGGAGAACAGGTACAGTGTAACTGTAAGCTTTGCCTTTACATAGTTTATTCTGTGGAGAGAAAAATAAAATGCATGGGGTTCAAAAGCGACTCCACTGTTGACAAAACCTTTATACCCTGAATTTTGTTTCCTTTATGATTAATTTATTCACCCGAGTAGTCACAGTACAAATTAAAGCTGCAAGAAGAGTATGGGATCAAAATTTCTTAACAAAAGTTTGGTGACCTTGGCTTCACCTGTGACCTATTTTCATGTATCGCAGGAACTATTATGTGTAAAAGGCTGCAATTTGCTGGCAAATTTCCCTCTGTGGCTTGAACACTGCCGATGCTGCTTGCAGCCTTAATTTTGTTTTGTTGTTACTATTATTTGAAATTTTATCGCAGATGTACATGCTGTCAGTCATTCAGATACTGCTATTATAAGCTGTATAAAAAGTGCATGCCATACTAACTGCTTGAAGCAAATCCAAGTGCTTTTCCCTTATGAACATGTATGTGAACACTAATGTGAAAGCTACATGTTGATATTGACATAAAGCGTTTAGCCACAGTCTCTCTATCACCGGTCTAGAAACGCGCTTTGTTTCTTTGTGACACTCTTTGATATGAACAAACAAGTGATTAACACATTTTTTTTGTGTCAGGAAGTTGAGACAGATACATGTAGACATGTATATCATTCAGAACCTATATACATCTCACAGAGACAAATTACTCATTTTTCTGTAGACTTTTTGAACTGAGCTACATCATTTTTGATGCAAAGACTCACCAAAGTGCAAGAAAAAGAGCACAATTTTGACAGCAAGTCATGTAGTGCTGCAATTGTACAGAATAGGTGAATGACACCTCTAATAATAGCTGTTTCCAGACCGTTGCTAGGGAGATTGTGATTCCTAGTTACACTCACCTCTGAAAATGTTAGAATTTGCATTAAACCTAATCCATTACCAGCAAACACTTCCACGTCTACTTGTACAGCCACAGGTTGACCACAGACAACAATTGTGTGTCCAGCTGCCTCTCGCATTCTGAAAGAAGGTACCAGAATGTTTTATTATATACAGTGTATGATATTCACTATTGACAATGACTCATTATCAACTTTTATTAGTTTAAAAATACCGTCAATGAGACTCTGACACTCAGATTTTTTAAGAATGAGCTATTGTGTAAACACTCATCACAGATGGCCACCTGATTAAATAGTCAATATGTTTTAACCTTTTCAGTGCCAAAGTCAATTCTTGTCACCTTTATGAATTATAACCTACTCAATTTTTTCACATTTTTGTCAAATAAAGTGTACCTAATGAAATGTGATGTCCTTCTGGTCAAAAGTAATTAACAAAATTATAGAAAAATTCATATAACTTTAAAATGTTGCACTAAAATTTTGGAGGGAAAAATTACAGCACTACAAGAGTTAAACTGCATAAAATTTATGAAAGCAAGTGACCTAGTGGTTAAAAGAGGCCCACTGTTAGGCAATGCTTAAAAGTAAATATCAGGTTTTGTGTTGTCTATAAACTTTGTAATACTTACAGACATGTCTGCTTACGTTGATTTGAGGAAAACTGAACAAGGGCATCCCTAGGCTTGAAATGCATGAATAACTATTATTTCATACCAGTATATTGATGGCGCAAATACAGCGATCTGATTGGTCAAGATGCGAAAAGAGCCGTGGTATATTCGTGATATACCACGGCTGGCATACACGCGAGCTCTCGGCTTGAGCAAAAATCTGTATTTGACGTTCCAGGCCGGAATTTCAATATACTGTTATGATATAATAGCAATAAATCACACCCAGCGATGGTATACCACTCGATTTTTACCAGTTCACTTCATATATGTACTCGCTATTGCTCATGCATATATGTCGTGAACTGGTCAAAATCTCGTGTTATACCATCTCTGGGTGTGCTTTATTGCTTAAATACACAATGATGAGCTGTTGTTTTATATATTCATGTAAACTACAATTTGAAGAAAGTTAAGTCATCCCTAGCTACCTGCAAAAGTGTTTTTGACAAAATACCTGATAAATTTGCCCCCAAAATTTCAAAAGGGAAAATTTCATCTCAATTTTAATAAAACCTGACTCTAGGAAACCTAGGAACCAATATATCAAATTTCAAGCATTCAGGCCAAGCTTTCTGATAATATGATTTTCAAACAAAATGGGATAAAACTACCCCAAGGTAATAGACTATAGTCTATAGTAGCCAAAAATACCTAGATTTTTATTGGTAGTACTTTTAATATATTGATTGCCAGAAATTGCTCAACATCCGCTTTCAATTTACCCACAAGAAGATGTGTAAAAGGTTCATAAGGTCTTTGGCTTGAATTGCTATATGCATGATAAAGGCCATGTTAAACTGATCAGTGTAAGTTCCTCTTTGCTTTGCAGGTACCGTAGTGGGGCCCTTGGGGTAGATGGGGTAACCAAGCCAAGGATGTCTCAATTCAGGAAACACAATCAACAGTTTCAATTATAGTTTATTACAGTTTTGGTATAGTGTCATCATGGCCCACAACACAATCATTCTCCCCCTTGATGCTATTGTTGTTGAAATTTTGACAAGTAGTTGAAACAAGAGTGGAACGTGATCATGATACGAACAGTCACAGTGATCACCTCAATGCATCCACTCTGCAGCCTGCAATGTTTGGGCTAATATGCAGCATTGAAGAAGCTGTTATCCAATATTGGGTAGATGAATCTTACCAATACAATAACAATAAAAATAGACTCCCTAAGTCGCTGTGAATTGTGACAATGGACCAATCCGAGAAAGAGCTTATTCAATGCTGCACATCAGCAGCAATGCTTACGGTGTTTACAATGTACTCATGACATCAATATACATGTACCTACATTCAATAGAAAGCGATCTGATTGGCTTGAAAAGCAACAGATTTAAACTAGAACTTATATTGCATAGGATTAGATGTAAGAAAGGTGGACCAGGGAAACTAAAAAACACAGAACAAAGAAAACAAAAGATCAGCACCATCTCTCTATGTCAGATTTCAATCAGTTTGGCAGACACAAACATGTACATATCCAGTAAATAGATGACAATTGCTTTTGTACTTACAGTACTGCTACTGTACTCCCAGTTTCAAATTCAGCAGCGGCTATAATGGCTCCAAACAAATGGTCTAACAATGCTTCTCTTAGTGTTCCATTTCGATAAGCTTTAAGGGCCATGAGCCACAGCAGCATAGTTTTCCTATGAACATTTTGTATATCCTAAATAAAACGAAATATTTGGAGGGATGGTGGTATTTAATGTAAATTCTTGACAGGGGAAAAGTTGTTGTGATTTGAAAACGATGAATGTATAGAATGTAAACAGTATGCAAGCTACTTTTTGTTTATGACATAGACGCAAGCGCGAGAAGGACATGTAACATGTAACATCAAAGGACTGCATGATTTATGCTGTGCAATGTGGGTTGTTGTGTGTGAAAAAAATGGAATAAACAAAATGTTATTTTTCGGTCAATACTAGGCGATTGCCCATAGACTTCCCTATAACGCTACCAGTGTCCCCTCTTACATGATTTTTTAAAAGTTTGCGTCAATTTTAAGATTGCAAAAAATTTCTTTGCGTCACCCCTATACTTTTATATTATCTACTACCAATTACAGCTCTGTCAGACTACAAGAAAGTAATATCAAGTGCAGCGTTTGAATTACTGCCAATCGCAACTCCCGACAGTAAGTAAATAAAAGTCTCAAAACAACCTTAAAAAACAAAAGGTCACAGTCAGTATCAGATATTACCAAGGTTCATCCAAACTACAACTACACACACTTGCCTCATGAGTGTGCCAGAGGTGACAGGCAGTATGTGAGAAAGTGTGCCATTGGCTTCAGATTGGGGGACATTGTTGCAAGGGTGTGCTCTGGCGGCAACACTGCTCACATACATACATACATACATGTACACATACATATATATTCATACATACATGCATACATACATATGTATACATACATGTACATGTTTACATACGTACATGCACATACATACATATATATCCATACATACATTCACACATACATACAAGAAACTCCTGTACATACATACATATAGACATACAGACAGGTATATACGTCATGTACATACAGATGATGAAATTGACTTTATACTACAAACTCACATTGGTATACCAATGTCAGCTAAAAACAACAGATACACAGTACTTACTGAACCTATTGCAGCAGCAACTAAGTTTCTCATACGCCCACTGACCATGCTATGCTTTCTATGAAACTCTGTCACAAAGTTGATGAAGTCATCCACTTCAATTTTAGCGGGAACTGTAAACAGGGAAAAAATAAAAATACTGTCAATGACATGGTGTCTACTCACATTCGACAAGAATGAATAAATACCAAATCTGTAATTCGAAAACTTTTTGTAAATTCAAAGTCTGGCTACTTCCATGCCACAAATTTATGGTAAGTACTTTCAAAGATGTACTGTAAAGTATTCCTAAGTTATGATAATCTTTCTCAGTGTGAGTTGAGTTGAACAAGCTAATGGCTGCAGATAAACATACAACATAACTACTTTTCAAGTAATAAATTGAAAAATAAAAATTCCAGATTTGCCAAAAATGGGGAAAATCGACAAAAAATTTAATGAAAATAAAAAATTCATGATATCTTCACGAAATACATAAAATAGGGTCCTCTGCAATTTCAGTGATGTTTGTGCACAAAAGAGAGGGCATGGACGTGGAGCAGAGCATTCAACGAGTACACCTTCATTGAAGGACAACAGAATGCCCGTGGTCAAAACATCTTCGCAGGAAGGCTGTGCTTGCAGACTGCATGCAGCAAAGTACAGGCTCAATGACGTCATACGAGAAAATCCAGACAATCTGCTTTAAGCGTACTATTCCGAAAAAAATTAGTATACTCGATTTTTGTTGTCCTCACATAGTCATACTAGTATATCAATCAGGATTTACATGCCAATTCAGAATGTAATGTCACACATCATTCTCTGTGCACTGTGCATGATTAGGGGTGGACTATTCGTTATTATTTGACAAATTATTCACAAAGTGTTAGAAAAAGAGTGAAATCACAGGGTGATCGATACCGTCATTTACACTAGCTCATATAAAGTAAAGTATCCATAGCAGAGCATGTGATTCACATATTTTCTGAATGATCTCTGTAGCCAATGCAGCCGTATTATAAGATTTACAGTGACCTGAGGAGCCTTTTGACATTTCTTTTCACATGCAAATGTCGTCACAGGTAGATGACCAAGCTTTGCCCATGATGCGTCTATGCCATGGCGATGTTTGCAAGTTAGATTTACTGTTTCCCAGTTTTGACTGCAACCTTTTTGAACTGTAGCATACTCATGGGTGAAGTTGGAAATTGTCATCATATCGAAGTGGCCATACTGACCCGATTGAATTACAACAGGATTGTGTACTGCATGCAATGCCATGCATGACGGACTGAGTTTATTGGTGGACCATGCATGGAGCTGGAAACGGACATACCGTACTGCATCAATGGACCATATTTTTTTTTAAAAAGTTTAATTCCAATCAAATTTTCTTCATATCATCATTGATAGCCTAGATTTTCTCTGGATAATAAATGGACAGATTTACAAAAGATGTCACTTTAGCTTGTCTGTTACAGTGATTTGATTTTTGCAGACACTAAATTGGTCCAGCTGAGTACATGACACATGCACACTCATAACAGCTGGACCGCAATGATCACAACATTGTTTTGTGATAATCCAATATAAAATTACAATATCATGGTTGACAAGTCGTATTTACTATAAAGTTGCAAATGTTTCTTTGGGTGTTGAAACATGTTTGGACAATGTTACAAATCAACACTCCAAATGGTGATGTGCATGTGTACAGACAAACCTATTGATTTCCATGGACTTTCTCATCACCTGATTCACCATTGCAATGGTGTGTGTGTCAGCACGTAATTTTTGATGCAGTGGGTAATTTCCAATGCATCATTTTGTGCTGAAACATGCTAATCCCACAATGCCGCGCTCTAGATTCAACACTGTATACATGCATTGGTATTTAACTTTTCTAAGTGGGGGGGGGGGGTGTCAGTCAAAATTTCTCGGAGAGGGGGGTTACTCAAATTCATCATGGTTTGGAGGGGAGTTACTCGAGTTACTCAAAATTTTGGGGTTTCTGATGAAATTCCTCGGACCCCAGGCTGTTAAATAATGACTGCTCCCTAACAGTATTTCGGAACCAAAGTGCAGTTCCTTCATCAGTCACTCGAATTGTTTGTTTTCCCACATGTTAGTTAGATGGTAAATGGTAAATATATGTACGATTTGTTCCTACTGATTATCTAATGTGCAACATTTTACTCCCCACATAGTAGAGGACTGTTGTTGCTGTTGTTGGGAAAAAAGTATCCAAATGAGGAGTGCGCGAAAAAAAGGTACCAGTAATCAGAGAGTGAAAAAAAGTGAACAGTGGAACAGGTACGAAAAAGAGCAACCTCTTAAATCTTCCAGACCCCCCGTATATCAAATGGTCCACCCCTAACATCGAGGAGCGCCATCTTTACCTGTTTACGACATTATACCTAACCTCGTTCCAGAAGCTATCGTCAATATTTACCTTTATTTTCCTTTCGAAACGACACAGGTGATATCACGTGCATAAATGAAGACAACTTGATGAAAACAAACTATGTATATATATTACAAATCATAGTACTCACCACTTCGTCGCAGAAACTCACAGTAATCTTCAATTTTTATTTCCTTCCGATGTAACTGTAGCTCGACTTGTGGTGTCAGCGGGGCAGGCAAATTTTGAATGTCGGGGACGTCAGGATTATCTATCAACCAGCGTGTAACTACTTCCTCAATGGGAAAGTTGAGTTCACCGTTATCATTTGTGACGTCAAGTTCTGAAGCCTGAAATCGAAGTCTACTCATCAGGGTTCCATTCCACTGTGATGCACATGGAAAGTTTATGTGGGGGTGGTCATCGGTGCAGTCCGCGGGCTTGTTGCACTGCCCCAGTCGATATTCTGGGCACTCGCCATCGGGTGACAGCGGTAACTCATCGTCGTCTACATCGCTCCATTCAGCATCATCATCATGTAATAAAACGCTTGCTAATTCTTCGGATAGTTCATCGACTGGGTCGCCCCCACCACACGCACCAACCAATGCAGCTCCCGATGCCATGACCAAGCTGCAGTGCAGTGTTGTTGATTTCAAGTATGCGCGCGCACTGCCAAGGGAACGAGAACATGTCGGCCAGCCAATCACAAGGCACTATGACGTAAACTAGTTTATTTGAGTTATCATCAGATCTTTCACTTCCAGAGCATTATTTTATCTTTATTCACATCCAGGGATTCCATTTATCATATCATGGTATTAAATCGGACACCGCACCGCGTTTCTGAAGAGATGAACCACGGGTGTGATGTGGACTGGGTATGCATGTACCGGAAGAGTTTGTGTTCCCACGTGATGTGGTACTAGTGACATCATATTGCCAGGTTTGTTTATTCTCGAGAGCGACTACGCGTCAAGTGCATCATAGATAGTCGAAAAAAAGTATGCGTACATCTTTTCTAGTGAAAGTATTTTTCGGAAGGTTTTATGCGAGAACCATTTGCTTTCGGGGGGGCCTTCAGGATTTGTGGGGGGATTGTCCCCCACGATGGTATATAAATACTACTATTTCTACCAGTATTCAGGTTTTATCATCAGAACAGCAACTTTTGCTCTGTTTAACATGTGAAGAATGGTTGTATATTCATCATAAGTAATTTACAACATAAAACATTGTGAAGTCAATTTAGTTTTGAGTCCATTAAAATGCAGCTTTGAGGGCTGTCTAATTACAAAACCCTCTAACGTACGGTGGGAGGGGGACAACCCATCCCACACAGACCCCTTTCACTCTTCCAGCTATTAATAATCAGCCATTAATTGCAACAACTTTTTATTAGCAATGATGCACGCTATTCATTAAGTATATTTTTAACGTTTATGTATTCATTTCCATCATTGACCTAGTGTTACCCTACACATATGAAAAGAAAAGATGTAAAAAATCTTACACCATTAAGGTATTTTGCACCTCAAAAGATACAAATAGATTTAAAATGAAACCCCATGCACAAGGGGTAAATCAGAAGAGAATTGTAAACATTTGAGGGTCAAAATACCCCTCCCCCGAAGTACAGACTACCATAAAGATTACAGGTTTCAGGCATGAACTTTGAGACGCATAAAATATGCGCGTGCACGTGAACTTCTTTCTGAGGATAAATGAAAAAAATGCATTACACATGTTAGTTGCACAGAAAAATATTTGTTGCGTGAGCACACTGAGAAATTGCTGCCATGATAGGCGAGAAAAAAATTGTCGACACCCCCACCCCCTCCGAAATTAAATGGTGCTCGCCTTAGCATGGTTTAGTCAAATATGTGGTATTTTGAAGGCTGAGAAATTTGTATCATAACTCTGCGCTTGTAGAATTATTACAATGTGTTGAAGCACAGTCGCTTGTTTTCCGATACACCCCGGCCGGCCGTACAGGAGAAAATACCGACAAGAGACACCATGGGAAGAAATTGCGAGAATTTTGCGAGACATGGTCACTTTCTCGCTATCTGCGAGACCTTCACGATAAATTCTTTTTTTCTTGGTCCTGCACTGCGAGAAAGAACAATTCTCGCAAGCAGCCTGCAAAAATTGTATTTTCTCACTAAATTGTCGCTACTGAATAAGCTTATGCGAGAATTTCGTTTACTCTCTCTGTACAGACGAATAATTTTTTGTGTTTCTCGAAGACTGAATGCGAGAAAATACAATTCTCGCAGGCTGATTGCGAGAATTTTTCTTTCTGGCGGTGAAGGAGTGAGGAAAAAGCAGAATTTCTCGCTTAGGTCACGAAGATGGCGAGAAAGTTATCTTTCTCCCAATTCCTTCCCATAGTGAGAGCTAGTGTTGTCTCTTGTGCGGCCGACCGGCGTGTATCGGCAAGCAAGCGACTGTGCTCCACGGTCCACAGCCCAATGTACGTCGTATCATAGACAGTAACCAAGGGACTGTGTGTGGCACACACACACACACACTGTAAAGAACCTGTCGATTGGAATTCCGACAGGTTCGACACCAGAGTTGAAGACATCAGAAACAAAATATTTAATAGGAGACAATTTGGAAAACGATGATGGAGATATCGTGAGACGGAGAGAGTCATCTGGAGAATCAGAATCGGAGAAAATAGTACCGAGAAAAGTCACAGATATGGTGTTACCGTGTTAATTAAGTAACAACTAAACAGTCGTGAGCTGGCTTTCCTGGCTGATTTTGATGTGAAAGTTAGGACATACAGTCCTGACATAACCAAGCTAGCAGATGCAGCTCAGCAATATAGAAGGGGTTTATTATGCTATCAGGAAAGCAGCAGGTCAGTACCACCAGAGAATGTGAAGAATACATTGACAACCATGGACCGTTTTATGTCTCAGAAGTCATCCACACTGATGCCGGTATATTGCCGTGTAAATACGCACTTCATGCTGTGGGACCTAGATGTGAAGATTACAAGGATAAGAATGAATGTGTAGAAACCCTGAAAGCAACTGTTATCAACTGCTTCAATCATGCTAATGACTTGTTAAATATTCAATCATTGGCTCACCACGTATGTTTCAAGGTATGCAAATATCATTAAACTTTATCTTTACATGCAGAATGTTTATCTAAAACAATTTGCATTTCGTGTCTTAATTTACAAATTTCGAGGCCAAGAGACACGAAAGATGAATGAAAACCCTGCACTAATGAACACTAACTTATAATATGTGTATGAATCTTTGGGAAATACATTCTTTTACATGTAATTAAGAACCAGTCTCCTTGCACCAATAAAACTGTCCCACTGATTTAAATCACAGTGGGTCAAACAGATTAGAATAAGTACATACAGACCATTCAATTTAAATGAGGCTGACAATCAAGTTATAATGTATCGTTAGTTGTTTTCTAAGTTTGAAACTTATCGATGAGATACTCCATTTCGATTGTTTTCCCTACTTCTGACCAATTTTCATAAAAAGAATAAGGTATCCGTGTTCTGATTTCTTTAACAGTAGGCCATAGAAAGCAAATATTTTGTCTTGGGTCTACTCACTTTTCGTAAGGCAGGCGGATAAGTGGCATGAAAACAAAAAAACAACAAGACATTATAACACAAAATCAAAATGCCAATGTTTGACAGCTTCCTCATAAATTCTGCTCGTTCCTATAACTGCATGCTTTTTGAGGTTTACTACAATATTGGTTCAATGTTTGTAATATGACTACAGTATGGTAGTATTCTGTCGCAATGTCAAAATCATGGCATTGGTCTGCAACAGAATATCGTTAACAATTGAAAATTCTGTTTAAAAAGTTTACGTATGCCCCTGAAAATCTCCGAAAACTATGCAGACGCATAACACTGTCATGTAATAGAATTTAACAGTGCTTTACAATTGTAACTGATACAGCATCTTGAAAGAATCGAGCAGATATTTTAAATTACCATGGGATTCTATTGATCCATGTTATATTGATTCAACAAACTTATCACTTGAATAAATTGATTAATAATATATACTAAATTAATGATATACTTTCTGAGCAATGTAGGTTTCTTTTGAAAGGCTTGTTATTTTGTGTCAGTGACTCGGCTGTTTGTAGACTGATAGACAGAGAAGACTTTATTGTGTAATTCACTAATCAAGAACAATACTTTTTCAGGCGATTTTGATGTACTTTTGGACTTGATTGCAAGGGCTTTCTTTGAAGCGTTTATTGTATTTAGTGAGGAGCATCCGAGAGGCAAAGGCAACTTGTGTTTAACTGAAATTCATATAGCTGATTTGAAGAAATCGTCGATAGCTACCATGCAACAGGTCTTCCAAGTGACTCTTATATATAGAATGGCTGGTTATAGTGATGTGGTCGAGCCAACCCCTTCAAGACCTAGAAGATTATATGAGCACAGAGGAAGATCTCCTAGAGAACAGTTAGATGAAAAGCATGATACTAGTTCAAGACCAGTTGTCAGAGATCGTCCAGCAACTTCCCCATCATGGGTGACAGACGACGACTTAGACAAACCAGAGTCTTCCAACACTGATGAAGAAAATCATAGAAGACCAAAAGAGGGCAGGGAGTCAAGAAGGAAAACACAGGATACTGAAAGGAGTTCAGTGTTTCAGCAGAACAGAATGGCACCGGCTTTTGAAAAGTATTCACCTTGAAATCTCTGTCATTATCAAGAACAGGACTTACTTGTGAAAATATTCAGCCATCATTGCGACCAAAGACAGCTATCAGGTATCATAGAATTTAAATTACCAATCAGAAAGTTCCTCACCAAAACCAACGAGCAGCCACTGACGCCCATTATAGTGTTGTTCGGGGAGAGGCTCTCTTCAAAGAGATTTGAGGAGAAGATCATTAATTTGCAGAAACTTTAGATTTATTTAGAATCTAAAATTTCATTAGGGTGCAGGTGTGTAGGAAGATGACGTGAATTTAGTATTCAATATTAAAAACCTTTGTTTGTAACATTGTTGTGTGTTGTTTGTGAGTATTACACTTAAAAAGTGAGTTTCCAGCTGATTCAGTCTTATCTGTTAAAATCATTAATGTTACGTCGGGTAGTTTTAACATGATTGGAACTAAAGTGGGATAATTGGATTTTCATATTTTGCAAATTTCTCAAAAGTGTTAGGTGCCATATAGCTGAATGTTGCAATAAAGCATATTAGTCATAAAAACAAGTGTGTAGTATAAAGAGAAACGCAGATGAGATAACATTTGTAGATTAAATCGACATTACTTCACCATCCAATTATCCAAAATTAGTTCCAATCGTGTTATTTTCAGAAAGTTAGCTCTGAGCTGGTTCATACTTGTTTCACAATTAAATCAACGCATAGCAAATCTAAGTCGGCTGGCTATGTTCAACTTATCGATGGAAAGCTGAGGATCGGGATTGTCAAAGAAGAAATGGTGAAAAGTTTTAAGTATGCTATGGAAGCATGGCATGGTGTGACCATTCGATACTCTGCGAATGTAGTTCACCGATCAATTCTCGTTGAACTCTCTGTGAGGTCTATGGGTTTATATATGTGTGATAATTTTAACGATGCAAATAATATGCTACTTGTAATAAAATCATCTGTAGTTAGGTTATAGCTTTGAATGATTTAAAATTATGGCCATAAGTTTATGAAAAATTGTCGTATTTTATGAATTTTCGATACAATTAACATTCGAAAGCTTTTCCCGAATGTTTTGCTTCTAATCGTATACTTTGTTTGCATGTAGATGATCATTGAAATGATTACAATAGCTTACAATAACGTTGTTAAAGGTTTACATGAAGGACGGTCTTGAAAGTCAGTTGTTCCGAATGGTTGTCTTACAGGCTATAAAAACAAAAGGGGACCCTAAAGTAATTATTGTATCGGCGATATGACCCACCTCATTGATATTTCGATTTTTACAAACTTTAACCACTGTGCACCAACGTTTAATACACAGAATGTAACTTGTGTAGATCCAAATTTTTTTACGAATGAAACACTAAATTTCTCATTTATAAAACCTTTTGATAAAATAAATTCAAGGTTACGACTGTCCATCTCTGCCTTTAATAGTCGCGCCAGCGGCTTACTGACTACGCATGCGCTTATTCATAATATACTATGCGAGTAACCGGAAGTGTACCCTTCTTTCATGGGCGCCGCCATGTTTTTTATGTTTTTTTTTTTTTTTGAGTACTCGTAAATAAACAAAAACGAAACAAATTACTAATATGTAACAGGTCTGACCTGAGAGCGAGCGCAGCGTAGTATATCGTCATTGATGTTTTCAGGCAATAGCATGCAAATTTCTGTGTTTGATGCATGATTCATAACTTAACCATTGACTTGTTGAGGTTGAATTGTTGTCAATTGTTTTCTAGAATAACATTTATAGCAATTTAACTCGGAAATGCCAAGTTCACTAACGAAAATTATTTAAAACTGGTAAATTATATGATTCCGATCAGTTTATTATATTAAACAGGGGCGGGAACAGAGGCAGTCTAATGTAAAACACGTACTTGATATTCCCGTCGGTAGCTACAGTGGCTAGCTCTCAGCACACTATTTTTAATTCTCGCTTGAGTTGACCGTTCGTTCTCGCGAGAGTAGGCTTGTTTCAAAATGGCGGCGCCTAGTGATGACCGATCCGGGCCTTCAAAAGTGATCGAAAATAGTCATTTTGAAACAAATTTCACACTTTCTTTGGAACAGAGAGATTCTTTTGTCGGCAATACACATTGTCGAGTAGTTTTTGTGGTAGATGATATCTTTAATTTCACGCAATCCGTGTAAAAGTATTCAAAATGGCCGCCTCCATGGAACAGTGCTCTCTTAACTCTTTTCAAACTCGTAGGTATATAGAGATTCCATTCTAAATTTCTTGTACACGCATTAGTCTTAATGCTCGCCTTCGGCCGCTCTCGCTGCGCTCGCTATTATATAACATGCCTTTTAATATGTAACAGGTCTGACCTGAGAGCGAGCGCAACGTATCATATCGTCATTGATGTTTTCAGGCAATAGCATGCTAATTTCTGTGTTTGATGCATGATGCATAACTTAGCCATTGACTCGTTGAGGTTGAATTGTTGTCAATTGTTTTCTAGAATAACATTTATAGCAATTTAACTCGGAATTGCCAAGTTCACTAACGAAAATTATTTAAAACTGGTAAATTATATGATTCCGATCAGTTTATTATATTAAAAGGGGGTGGGAACAGAGGCAGTCTAATGTAAAACACGTACTTGATATTCCCGTCGGTAGCTAGCTCTCAGCACACTATTTTTAATTCTCGCGTGAGTTGACCGTTCGTTCTCGCGAGATTAGGCTTGTTTCAAAATGGCGGCGCCTAGTGATGACCGATCCGGGCCTTCAAAAGTGATCGAAAATAGTCATTTTGAAACAAATTTCACACTTTCTTTGGAACAGAGAGATTCTTTTGTCGGCAATACACATTGTCGAGTAGTTTTTGTGGTAGATGATATCTTTAATTTCACGCAATCCGTGTAAAAGTATTCAAAATGGCCGCCTCCATGGAACTGTGCTCTCTTTTCAAACTCGTAGGTATATAGAGATTCCATTCTAAATTTCTTGTACACGCGTTAGTCTTAATGCTCGCTTCGCGAGCGGCCTTCGGCCGCTCTCGCTGCGCTCGCTATAAAATATACCTTTTTTATTAGCCAGTAAATGTTATTATGCACCTTGTCGCTGATACAAAATATCGTTAATATAGATAAAGGGAGAAACCTGTCGTGCATATGAACGGGGGCATACGCAAAGAATGCTGGGATTGAATTATAGAAGAGCGCCCCCTGTGTCAATAATAAGATTCAAAAATTGCCAGTTTTTAGACGGAACGCTATAGTTTTCAACTTGCAAGTGGAAGGTGGGCAGTGCGGTTACCATTGCAATGATAATGATTGCATAATACGTCCCTTGTTTATAGCAATAGGCTGTTATCATTGTAAAAATTGCCAATTTTTGTCCAAAATTTTTACACGCTACAGAAAATCTATACCTGCCCTGCTGCAGGGTTTGACGTCGTGTACGTACGTGAACTGCTTTCATCAGAGGGAAACTGGGCATAGTTGTCATATAAACGTTTATGAAGTAACAATTACAGTTTATCATGAATCAATACAAATAACATTGCCAATCTTTAATAACCCCTGGCGCGACACCAAGGGATGAGCCCTATATAATATTACATGTATGTGTAGACACTATAATTCACGGTCGCAAGTATTTGCACGTCGAGTTCCAATTTATACAGGAGTGTCTGTAGTTTACCGTTTCAGAGTGATTTCATAGTCAATTAAGATTATTGTAACATGCAATGCACCAAAAAACAACCGGTAACCTGTTTTCCGTTCTTGATATTCATCGATTAAGAATGCGAGACAAGTAGTGGGCCCTTCAAAAATGAACTCTAGACAAAAAGTTGAGATCGTAACCCTATCAAAATATTTACTTCCTGAAAGACTACTAGGTATTTGTTAATGCTGTGATTCGTATTGTGTAACCATTGTTTACATAGGGACGTTTACATAGGGATCACGTGATAGTCAATTTGAATAATAGCTAAAAATAGTTTTTTTCTTTCTCTTGTCTAAATGGGTTTTTTTCAGGTCAAATTCCTCATAGAAAGTATTATGAGCCTCAATAAAATTCACAGATACGCTTAGTCATACGTATACAACTTTTTTGATCAACTTTGATTTCAACTGAAAATACTGCAGCGTTTGAACAATGAAGACAAATCGGTTTTTCAGAAGTTATTTCAATTTTATTCCACTTGATCCTAATGCAAACAATGATTACAAAATACAAGACACAGCAGTCACCAATATCTAAACTTTTAGAATGTGTATTTCACAAGGGCTATAAGATCAGTATTATTTGCAGAAGATTCGAATCAGCTGTTGGGATGGCTCATTACTTGTCTAGCAACCTGATTTCATTTTAAAGGGACAAAGTCGGCCATTTTTCATGAATTTTGTTTGATACGAGATACTACTTATATTTTTTGACATATTAAAAGATACTGAATGAATGGGTGACCATGCATATATTCGACCCTGGTTTTAGACATATTAAATGAAACCAGCGCGATAATGAATTAATGGTCATGACCGCCCGTAGCCTGGCCCGTAGCATAGAAGACGCCGCGCCAGTCGCTTGCGGTTCGATACACGGCGAATGCCGTCAAAATACATGACAAAAAAGATAGATTGACCTATCTTTCTAATGCGTACAGCAGCCTTCGCCGTGTATTGAACCACAAGCGACTGCGTTTTCAATGCTACGGGCGGTCAAATAGGGTCGTTTTATTAGATATATGTGTTCTCTTTCACAAAAATTTGATCCTAGAATTTTGTATAGATCAGTAGACCAGTGTACAATCGCATGCAATACACGACAGCTGAGTAAACTCGCATGCCTCCTAGGCGTATGCACAGTTTAGAAAAAATGGCAGGCGCATGGGCAAAGGCACAGTTTCTTTCATTGTTCTAGTATTCTTTCATTTCTGATCTTCTTTCTGTGTTTCTTGCATCATTTCAATTCAGTATTTATTCAGGGCTTCGAACATGAAGTAATATTAGTTTGTGTCCCATTCAGTAGCTTGGATTTTCCCATGATAGAGAATAATGTACCATTCTGTTATTACTTCGAAATTTTCCTTTCACTAAAGATAAATATTCAGTACCTTCCATTCAATAACCAGTTTCTCGGAGTATCAGTAATGAAAAGAGCGTATGAAACTGTGTAAACAGTCTTTGTGAGTCTCTGAAGAGCGCCCTCCATAAATTCGAGCTTCCTTTGTTTTCCCGTACACTGTTTCCATGGCCTTGGTAACATCTCAATAAATCAATGGTTTACGTGTTGGTCATTGCTTCCCTGTACAGGTGAACAGGCACAGCGCAGCCGCAGTATAGTATGAAAGGAGCTGACTTCACAGTCACTTCAGCCGACCCAGGAAGAACAAAATCTACACAGTAGACCGTAAGTCTCACAGTTTTACCCACCGATGGCTTCCTTTTTCATCTTCTTTGTCACGAAAAACGTTTCAGTGTTAAATCAATTGAAGAGTTTTCAGTTAGGGTAAACGTTTACAGATGACGTGCTCCTTTTGGCCGAAAGCCCAAATCTATTTCTACGAGGTCGTGAAGGGTCACTTATACAGGTGTGGTTTTGACCACAAAACGCGCTAAAATAGTGAGTTTACAGGACGAAATAGTAATTGCTTTTAATATCAGTGGGATTAATTTCGGATTATATGTGTTAGAGCATCGATCGACCAAGCTAGCAGCCTATAGGTGTACTTGAGAATGCAAGACCGTCGGTTAAGAAATTGTTGTCGACCGTGAATGGCTGTCGAGCTCTCAAACATATTTCCGCCGAACCGTGCATGTACAAACATGAAACAAGCACCTGCGGCCTGTATGACGTCAGCGAGCATATATCACTTGGACTCTGGCCGTTTTGTCGGTAAGAAAATCAATTTGGATGAATAAAGGATAGCCTTTTGGTTTGAATTTCCTTTTTCTACAATATTCTTGCGTTACAAAACAATATGCTTTATCAGCAGAAATGCGTCGCTTTAACAAGTTTTCTTCATGCGGCCAAAGTTTCACGTTGAGATGTGTTACCAGTATTCCGGTATTTGCAGCCTTTCATTGGTGACAACTTTTTTATCAGTTATGTGCAGACGAAATGGGTTCAAAATTTGATAGACTGATTTCTAAAAACTTCTATATGTCTCAAAATAGAAACCGTCAACTATTTAAATACCTTCCGTATTTGATGTAAACGCTTAGTTGATCAGAAAATATGTTTTCCTCTAGATCTGACATAGCACTGTCCAAGATCATATTTCTTGTCACAACTATTTCCGCCTTCCTTTGGCAGCCATTTTGATTTACGCTGATCACAAACATCAATTAGAGACTTCAATTAGGCAACTGTGAACTGAAATTATGTGCAAGTCAATTTTCCTCGTTTTCATCCAGTTGACAAAAATTAAGCTTAACTAGGACTAAAAATCTTTTCTCCGATGAATCATGCGATGTGATGGTACAAAGTCATGGCCTCTAGCGGTCGAACCACAAAGTGATAATGGCGAAATTTATGGGCGGTGCTCTTCCTTGAAGAAAATATCAGTATGAACACTTAATCCAGAAGGACTACAGTACCTGTTAAGTTGGGGGAGGCTTTGAAGCCACACAAATTTTACTCTGATTCATGGATTGGGACCCGGGATTGGGACATGGCATTCACATTTACACTGCATGGGACGCCATTTTGTCGCCCGCGAGAGAAATGAAAGTAGAATATACCTTTTTAGCACTGTCACTAAACAAGAGGAAGATTACTTTCATTTTTATTTCTCTCGCCGACAACAAAAAGACGTCCTATAAGCTTATGCATGTGATAGAGGGACCTTGACATGTGTTACTGTTACGTGTACATTTGAAAACAATTAATGGCATAATCGTCATTAATCTTGTTTAGAGGACTTGTCAGGTTCTTCAGCCTGAGGGGAGGTAGATCATTTTTTTTGGACTTCTATACTACAACTGTATGTTTTGTTGACAGTTGTAGTATAGAAGTTTCACTTAATTTTGCAATTGTAAAGTGCGAATTCCGTATTTTTAATCAGCTGTGAATGTATTTCACACTTTCTATACATGATCAGATGTCCACAACTGTTGTTAAAAAAATTGATGTCGATCACTAATATCAAAATGAGAATGGCGGTAAATCAAAAACTTCAGTGGATAATTAGATTGTTACCAGCCATCATGTTAATGAACTCATACTCTGCTTGCAGAAAGTCTGACTTTCCTTTTATACCTTATATATGGGTTAAACTAAACATATTCAAAGGACAGTAGCTATATCTCAGGGAATGTTTCATGATTTGTATTCTATATATTAGTGACAGAAATACCCAGACTTCAGTTTGTCAACATAGCATATAGGCTATATGTATAAAATAGACATCAAGACAGGCTCAATAATCAGTATCATCCAGTATAAATAAATTGCCTGTACATGATTTTTTGTCTGGACTGAAAATTCCCTTTTCTTGCCTTTACAAGTGCAGGCTATTTCGACAACCCTTGCGCACTTGACATTGCAACGTACCCTTATGCATTTCGCAAAGATGATTGATCTCTGCATAGGAAATGTAGTGAAAGGGTTCCGAGAGTACAAGACAATGTGATCGATATTACAGAACAAATACAACAAGGAGGTTGCACTGTCATAAATTACAGCTATTTTCCTTAAAAGACGACTAGAACAAGACCAGCTTAACTCTGTGTTTTCATGATAATTTAGATATATAATAGTTTACTTTTCTGCGTTCATGATAATAGGTATAAAATTTTATTTTTAGTGACTAAGCATTATTTCAGTTCTTTAATACTGTCCTTTAATAGTATTTGTTGTACTAGCTTCCAAGGTACTAAATATAAATTATTCTAACTTGATTCAGTTTTCCGTTACATATTTAATGACAGATTCAGAAACTTTAAAAGAAAAACACTTGTATTAGCAGAATACAATCACGTCTTTACCAAAACCACAAAGAAGAGCAAGGAAAAATGTTTTTTTTCCCGTTTGGTTCCAATAACATCTCCTGAGAAGCTATGTAGAGCTAATTTCGGAAGTTGTAGCCAAATCTGATGTACATACTATCTGAAAGGACCTTTTCTTTTATCGTTGAAACCATAAAAGCACAGCTACAGCTAATGAGGAAAATTGCCTTTTGTTAACTATAATTTTCACATAAAAGCACGTTTATTTAAAAACCTGTCACAGAAAAATCGAGAACAAAAACTATCGTGTCATATTTTCTTTGTAAAAGTTGTCATCGTTTCAATGTATTATGAAATATTAGTGCCTGCTGCTTTCTCATACTGAGTTCCCATCGACAAAACAGAAAAGGATCAAGTTTTTGTCAAGCTTTGTATAAAAACTGCAGATTCATACTGATTAGTACGCTTTGCAAAGCAGACTTTCATATTTCAGATATCTCTGACACATCTTTCTGTACTTGCGCCGAAAATTGCGACTGAATGTTGCAATTTGTGATTGGTATGATGCATTTCATGCAATTACGAGCCCGCGTCGTAACTATAAAACACACTGACCCCCTATTGAGCATGCAAAAATCGGTGACCCCATCACCAAAGTCAAACCAAAGTGACCCCATGGATCCACCCCAGGCTGAAGAAACTAACCGGAGCCTAATGCTGGTTTTGACATCTTAACTTGTGCATTAAATTATTCATGGACGATGCAAATGATATGATAATAGGTAATTTTGATTCGTAAATTCACGTTGTTTTCTCCACAGATACCTCCAGTGTAATTGAACAGCACTAGTGTCCTGCTAAGTGGCCATAAGAACAGCTGGAGGGCAATTGTAACAGTAAGATGGCATCGAGTCACGTGGTGGTCGATTCAGATGATGAACAAAAACTCTTATCCAAGATCGATGAAAACGTCCTCCTCTGTGCCGTTTGCCACGATCGATTTAATGTACCGAAAATTCTCTCCTGTCAGCATTCATTTTGTGAGCAATGTCTCGACGTTTGGGTCCAAACTAATGGTGGACGTTTGACCCGTCCAACATGTAAACAAACATCAACTTTGCCCCCAGGAGGAGTATCCGGCATCAAAAATAACCGTTTTATCAATGATTTACTGGAGATTATAAAAGAGATGGATAAACGAATGAAAATAAGTCCCAAATGCGAAGGATGTCATTGTGAGGCAAAGTTTTGGTGTAATGATTGCGGTCAGTTTTTCTGTGACGAATGTGTGAAATCACACAGCGTCGTAAGGTCACTCAAAGGTCATCAGTTGATCACAATGGAAGATTACAAAGTAAAAAAAGAGTCCCCTGACTTTAGAGCCCTTCGCCCGCACTTCTGTGAAAACCATCGGGACAATAAATTAGAATACTTTTGTGACACTTGCAAAGTACCAGTATGTTTAAAGTGCACGGTGGTCGAGCACGTGACTCACAGCCATAAGATTGAGCCAATAGAGAAATCATGCAAAGCACAAATCCCGATCATCAAAAAGAATATTACCGATTTGAAACAAAAAGCAAATGAAGTGAGATTGATAGAGAGAAAAACAAAAGCGAAGATCGCCGAGTTTAAGTTGAATCAAAGTCAAGTCCGGAAACAAATCAAAGCAAAGATATCCAAACTACGAGATGCATTAGAGAAAGAGGAAAAGCGACTTCTCGGGCAAGTTGACGAAATTTGTAAAGCTAGGGGCAAACAATCAGACAGTAATCTCGAGTATCTACAGAATGAATTGGCAAGCGCAGAAAGCAGATGCTTGTATCTCGGACAATTGTTGATACACGGCGGACCAGTGGACATCGTGATTGCTGGTGCAGAGTTTGGTAAATTTGTGACTGCTACGCCTGCTATGTCCGACTTGTCCAACATATCCACATACATAGCTTTAGAGGAGAGTAGCGATTGTACGATTCTTGCTGGCAACGTACGCTCAGAGCAGGTGAGATCCGTTACTGTACTTAACATAGCCTTTCTAATTCTATCATACATAGACCTTAAAAATCATATTAAAGGAACAATAGCCATGAGTTTTGATAATTGTTTCCATATTTATGCAATATACCAATTGTAAGCTCTTTTTCTGCTCCCGGTGCATGCACACAGTAAAATGCACTTTTAGTGTTTATATGACACTTCTACTCCGGACAAGAATTCACTTGTCAACAATAATAATGCAGTCTGCACAAAACGGGCTGCCTTGACTGGATGCATATCTCAACATGCGTTGGGGAGTGGGACAACAAAGTGTGCGTGACAAGTAGTAGCATAAGACAATGTTACAACTACTGGCCATTTTAAGTTTGTACATATAAATCACTCGTCACCATTTTAAAGAGGCAGTTTTGTATATTTCTAATGACAATGTCCACATTATCATCTTTGCCACCATTCATTACGAAGGTACAGCATGTGCCAAATTCCCACCTTGTATTTTTGTCGAAAACACAGAGAACGGAATCAGTCTTTAATGTTCCTGTCTGGTCACCGTCAGTATGATAGCTTAATGGAAATTTAAATAATATTTCTTCGGTTCCAAATAACTTGCTGTCAAAGTTTATCAGATCTCGAATCCAAAAATCCACTACTCTGTTTGCGAATTCGTTAACATGCAATCGGTGACTGACTGAATTGAAACTGCAAAATGTCTTCCAATATGCTTAGTGCATGTGTTGCTGTTTCACTAGCAATATTTACCATATATCGTCTTATAGCCCTGTCACACATTGACGATTTAGCCAGCGTATGCAAACGAATGAAAAATTTGGCGAATACGCTGGCGTACGGCAAATACGTTATGGGCAAGTTTAGTATAAGTTAAGAGCACGTTTAAGCACGCTGGTATACGTCGCATTACGGCGAGGTCGTCGAAAACTTTTGTGCATGACAAAACTTTTCTACGTATGCTATGCTAGCATATGGCTCATGAATACGTCCCGCACACGCAGGCCACAAGTTGTAGGTAGGTTATCCGCTCGTCGATACACGTTCACAAACGTTACTTGTAAGTTACTCATAAGTCAAATGCGTCGAGATAATTGTCTAGCGTATCCAAAGCGTATGTTTAACCTACAAGTACGTTATGAATACGCTATGTATACGCCGAAAATTTAAAAATGCATCGTTAATTCAGCAAGCCAGCGTTTTAGAGAAATTTTGATAAATTAGCTAACGCTAGATAAATCGTCAAGGTGTGACAGGGCCCTAACCGTTTCAGAGATAAAGCATAATTCAAACAGTGCATTAACTGTATGTAAACTGCGAATCATTTTGCATGAAACTGTAGAACATCATGATTTACTAATTCGTTTTTATGTTTAGTTTTGACGCAAAAATTCTGATATGTCATTAAACGTTGATGCTGTCGCCGTTTATATAAATGCATTGCAGGTTCATCATCGCCTTATATCTTACAAATACGAAAATTACTGTCGTACTTACATTATCGTCCTACAATAAACAAGGCCTGGAAAAGACTATGCCCTTATATAGATGATATGTTACTCTGTTTCGGAATTTGCCGAAAAGCAGATATACTGGAAATGTTAAACGCTCCTTCATTCCTGTAGGCCTACCAGTTAACCACATTACGATACCTAACTGTTGAATTAGACAGTGCAGCAACAGAAAACAAGACAATATCAAAAACACCGTCAAATAGCGACTTACAATGTTTTTAATTCGATAAAATAGTACACTTTGAGCTCATTACATTTGCCCGAGTTAGGAAATGGCGGCCTCGCCATTTTTATATTCTTCGATTCACATTCAACCAACTATTATACGATTACGTGTGTCCTTTCCTTTCTTGAAAAGGTACGGGTAAATATAGGGAGGAACAAAGGTAAGGGACAGATGCACAAAACAGCAGTGAAAAAAGGCACTCGTTCAACTCATGCTGTGAAAGACACCCTTTCAGCGAATACCACACATCGGGCCATTTCTGCAACACGATACGGTTATTCATGTCAGCCAGCCTTCGTCGCAAGAGAAGCTGTGTCGCCAGTGCTGGTTGATATTAATCTTTACAAGTTCATAAAGCACACCCAAGGAAGAAGACTAGAATCCATAGAGACAGACTGTGACGTCATGTTCCTCAGTGATGAGACCGCAGATACTGGCATGGTTACCATTCAACCAAACTCACACAGAACAATTCCAGAACAGACACAGTTTGCAAGAGATCAGTTTGTTTCCTTGTATGATAACCATTGAAAAATTTGACATGCACATGCCCAAAGGGTTGGATAAAACCACAGGTGAAGCAGCTGTAGAAAATACAAAGATAAATTTCAGTAACATCTACATCAAAAAAGAAGGAGTAGAACATTACGCTATGTATGGCGATAAAGAGTCTCTTCGGTCAGCCAGGATTCATTTTCTGTCTTGTCTGTGTCGAGTTTAGGAAGGAGCTCGTAACCAAAGGGAAGAAATGTCCATGGAATTAAATGAAGATCAACAAAGACCCAAAGAGGAGCCATCAGATTGAATTCCAACGAGCGCAGCATCGGAATCTGACAGATTAGAAGAAGATGTTGTCAAACAAGTATCTCTTTTCTATTGAAAGAGTCAAATGATCCAAAACAGACTAACACAGAAATATCTTTTCATCAAAAAAGGCTCCCAAGACCTTCTAATGAGGACAGAGAGCCAAGAATGAAAGCACGGGACAAAATTTAAGCACTCAGTAGTACGGGACGGCACCGACTTTCGATATGTATTCACCCGTACCCTTAAAATTTGTGTCATCATCAAAAACAGGAATACTAATGAAAATATCCATTATTATATTGCGACCCAAGACAGCTGGCAGGTATCACGGGTTACCAATCAGAAAGTTCCGCACCAAACCCGACGAGTTGTTTTACGAGAGGTTCGGTTCAAAGAGATTTTAAGAAGAACATCAATAACTTGCAAAATCATAGTAATCATCATCATCATCATCATCATCATCATCATCATCATCATGAGATTAATTTGAAAAATACATGAATTTTGCATTTTCCAGTGAAATGAAAAGATCTTTTTTAAACATTGCTATGTGTGGTTTGTGAATATTTTAAAGCGTGAGTTTCCAGTTGATTCAGTCTTATGAGTTAAGGATAGTTATAGAAGTTATATCTGATTCATGTTTGTTTGTAAATTAAATCAACGCCAAAAACGGATGGCAATTCTGATATCGGCTGATTCCGGTTTAAGTATAAGGACATTAGTTGGTCAATATTCAGCTGATTGATGGAAAGCTGAGGATAGCGATTATCAAAGAAGAAATGGTGAAGAGTTTTGAGTATGCTAAGGAAGCAGGGCATATGTAATCATTCGATCACCCAGTATTCTGTTAATCTAAGTCACCTATGAATTCTCATTGAACGCCCTGTGAGGTCTTTGGGTTATATATGACTGTGTGATAATTTATTTAATAATATGAATGGTAAAATCATTGTTTTGTGATTCGAAAGCGCATTTATTCGCGATTTTATATAACATCGATAGTTTTTTTATAGATTTTATAGATTTAAATTAATGGCCATAAGTTTAAGAAAGGTTATACTTGTAGTTACATGAATTTTCAACACAATCTTCACTGTGAAGGGTTTTCCCGAAGGTTTATTTAAACCAACCGCTGACTTTGATCTTATATAAGTTTGCATGTACATGATCATGGAAATGATTACAAAAGCTTAGGCCAAAAAAGATCGTTTCTGGTGATCGCCCGGGTCATTTCAGAACCTGCGCGTCGTGTCTATTTTTTTTTTGGGGGGGGGGGGGGGTTCCATACTCATCAGTACAGCTATCCTTGATGTCCCTGTTTGCATGTCCAAAAACGCTAAAAAGAAACAAATTGTCGCCCCATAAAAAGTATGTAGAAAAATTCCGTTTAAGTCCAGAAACTCCTGAAAAAGTTGCGTCAGAAATAATTTGGAATAACTGAAATGTATTGAGTAATAGAAAATCCTTATATAATGAAAAGTCGCTCCAAAAACATGTGAAATATGTAGGTGATTTCTTTAACGAAAAAGGAGAACTACTTTCTTGTCGAAACTTACAACAAAAATATGATGTTGGACAAGAAATTTTATTGTACTAAAAATTATACCTCCGAAATGGAAAAAAATGTTGAAAAGCGAATGAAACGCAAAGACAACAGAGGAAAACTCCCATAGACATGTACAACATGTACATATGCTTCAAGGAAAACAAACGAAAACAAACAAAAACGTTACAATTTTTTTCAGAGACAAAGTTGCCCAACCCCCGAGATCACATATAAATTTTTCAAATCGAAATTATGCTCACAACATTGACATGTAACTCTATTGGAATTTAATATATAAAGCGACAGTAGAAGAGAAGCTAAGATCATTCCAGTTTAAAATACTTCACTGAATTTTGGCAAATGTTTTCCTAAAACAACCCCACGTTAGAACGGATTCATCTTGTCAACACTGCGGAGTAGAGGAAACCTTGCAGCATATGTCCTAGGAGTGTAAAGAGGTAAAGATTTTCTGTTTTGATTTCCAACAGTACCTGAAAGGTAAAAAATATCGAAATATTGTCCATTCAAACATATCATCTTGGGCTTTTTACCAACATGAAAGATCATAGTTTTAAATCATTTAGTATTGCTACCAAATACCACATTTATACAGTAAGATTCTCAAATTTGAAGCCTTCCATTCATGTTTTCCAGAAGTGAATTAAAAAAAGACAATGTTATCTGAGAAAATGATCGCTGTAAGATTCCACCGTATAGAATCATTTGAACTAAAATGGAAACATTTTCTGACAGATTGACGTTCACCAAGCGTATTAATGCTTCTTTGGTTCTTTTTTTTTCCATCGATTACCTCCAGCTATTGTTGACGTTAGTTATTTTGCCTCGCTGATTTCTCCTTTTTGTGTCTTTTTGTTTACTATGTTAGTGTAGATTTACAATCATATTGTGACGAAATATCAATGTAAGGGACGGCTGTGTTTGGTCTTTTACTTTGTAAATAAAATCTACCTTAAAAAGTATTTAGAGCCTAAAACAAAATTCACAGATGCGCTATGCCATATTTATACAACAATCTCTTTTGATCAAAAACTTTCAACCGAAAAGACAAAACTGGATTTTGAGAGGTTATTTCAATTTGATTTAACATGATCCTTATATAAACAATGTATACAAAATACAAATCACAGCAGTTGTAACCTCCACAAATGTAATAATCTCCACAAATGTAATATCAACCACAATTGTAATAAAATCAACCACAAACGTAATAAAATAGTCAACCATTAATGTAACAACCCGCAACCACAAATGTACTAAACAAATTAACCATAAATGTGATAAAACTCAACCATAAATGTAATAAACTTGAACTTGCGTATGTGATCATTTGTTTATCAATGCCCTAAGTAAACAATAACTTTAATAAGACTAGTGTAATGTTATTGCATACTTTCCTGAAACTAGGTTTCCTTTCCGAAGCACAGAATAGAATACTTTGAGAACGCTATCAGAAAACGGCGAGGTACTGATGAAACCGTTAGATAATGGAAGTGGAACAGCAGTTCTAGTAGACACTGATAATTACATAATAAGGAAGCGTCAAAATAACTCGTCAACCAGTGATACCACACAAAGTTTATGACAGATGACTCAGAACAAATAACAGAGAAATATAAAACCTATAACAGAAACTTACGACACAAAACATGTGCACGAGAACATATATTTCAATTTAGTAAAAAACAATACGAACACTACCTTGAACACAGTAGAACAAAATTAGACATCCTGGCATCCCTAGTGAAGGAACAAACTTCAAGTGGGACAACATAGGAATACAGACAATCTATCGATTATTCCACACAATTTATCCACAGAAGACGAATTTGAGGCGATTGATTAAGAAAGTACGGCAATTTTCGAAAAAACGGCGTTAAAGGATCGTAGTGTTATACAGTCTTCCCCACTCTGGAGTAGAGACTGCACTGACGTTCAGATTACAGCTGTGTCTAGCCATGTTCAATCAGTTCTGTACACAAAACAGCGAAACGTAAAATACACTTCCAAATATGCAAAACACGCAAAACGCGAACGATTAAGAAATGAATAATGTGTGGAGTTGCTTTCCTTATTACGTAGATCAATATTTAAGGGCTAATTCCTCAATTGCAACGACAAAAATAGATTTATTACATTTATGGTTGACAAGTATTATTACATTTGTGGGTGTTTTTTTATTACATTTATGGTTGCCATTTATTACATTCGTGGTTGGTGTTTTTATTACATTTATGGTTGATTTTTGTTACATTTATGGGTGATATTACATTTATGGGTGCATTTTATTATAATTGTGGTTGATATTACATTTTCACGCAGACTACGGCCAATACGTCGTCACCTGTTGTCATTCACGTATTCAGCAGAAGTTAAGTTGTTGAGCTGCGATCAACTATGCTATTCATGAAATTGCATTTATTGGTGCACAGAGAGTACAAACGACATTTGATTGGGAATTTACGACAGAGATAACAGTTTTGGTAATGATTTTCGTAAGAAATATCAAGCGATTATTGATATGACTAGTTGGAATCGACGTAACAACCGGGATCTGTCTTCAAAATATAAGCCACTCAGAAATTCATCGATCCACCAAGAAGTGAGGGCGCTACATCGGGTAAAATCAACTGTTCTGTGCCAGGTACTTCTGACAGAACATCACGGCGTTTATCAGCCTGTGATGTAGAATATTGTTCTAAAATTCTTGCTCTCAAAATATTGCTGAATGCGAGGAAAACGTGAAATGGTGCTTCATACCGTCTCCAGGTTATCATTATCTGAAAATATCTAAATGGAAAGAAATTGTCTTATCCTTCCTTTAATGGAATACAGTAACCTGTGATCTAAATATGCCCATATATGGTCAAAAGGGCATTCCTTGGTATTCAAAATGTCTATGTGAGGGCGCTGTTTTTAAAAAGCGGCCACCCGCTTAAATCTCTGATTGGTTGGATTTTCTCTTTCCATGGTAACTGTGGCAAAATTAGAACAGGTGACAGTATACCTTTAAGCTCTAAAGAGCCGCATTCTTTCAATAATAACTTCATTGGCACGGCATCTTCTACAAATTATATACATTTCCTGATGACACTAAATAAGTTTTGCAGCAAATGGATTTCATATTTTTCACACAATTGTAGATAACTAAGCACTGTACTTCATTTTAACTTAAGTTACTGTTACTAAAGAAAATGTTACCAATAAAACAACTTAAATACAAAAAAATAAGTTTCCGTTTCGGAATGCTGCTGGGAATATATAAGCTGGTAAATCTGGTTATAAAGTGACTGTATCAAGTTATTTGCACAAAAGTAAGTTAGTTTGAGTACTCAAAACTTTAATGTTTGTGAGTAGTGCTCCGCTAAAAAGTCGATTTTAATTTCGACATCATTTAGTTCATGTTTTAGCCAGTTCGGTAACCTACTACGCAATGCAATTAAGGGGGCGCCCCCTCCCTAACATCTCTCTGCATAAAATTATCAACTTCGCCGATTATGTGGTCTCTAAGTTATTTTAAATATGCGAAAGGTCAAGTTCGAACGATTATATCGCACTCTTGTTTTGCAGAGGAGCATTCTTCGGGGCAATGACGAACTAGTTCCAAATGTAAGTGTTTGTCAGCCGGTCAAGGGTAAGAAGATGTCAGCAAAGGTCATCGTGATGTCAGATCCCGGTCCATCATTGGTGTAAATTATCTTTTAATATTCGCTCCATTTGTTTCAACCTGTTACATACAAGCGGTATGAATGTCATCAATAACAGTCATGGTGAAAATATCATTGCAGATGATAATCAACTGCAGACAATGATAGTCATTGAGAACAATCCGATCGCCGATCAAAAACACTTTCATAGCTTCATAAAAGGGTAATACCAAAACTCAGGGTTTGCATGCTGTCACTTGGAAATGAAATCATAAAATACTAAGATGAACTATCTTATCTTTCTCCGACATATGAAAGTTTATATCGTATAAATAATTTTGAAGCCTGGATCAAAATGATAAAGTTATACGAAGGACAAGTCCAGTGTTCATGACCATAAACTTGGCTACTGCTCAGTCAAAGAAACCACACGTGTTTCGAAGAACACGTTAATAGCTCATTAAAAACAATTTGGTCTGTTTCCTTTTGGTCGAAGCCATCACGCAGAAATAAGGAAAGTTGTTCACCTATCTTCCCAACCTTTTAGAGCCTAGCAAGTTACATATTTTGGCCTCAGCATTTACCTTTTTTCCAATTGTGACAGTTTAGTTTCCAAAGTAGGCTGTTCCTTCTGCTCCTGTCGTCTCTTGTAGCTATCCAAACACTTCAGCTCTAACTCGTTCAAGTTTCGCCTTTCATCATCAGCGTAGATTACATGTAATTGAAATGAGTCGGTGGTAACAACTGACGGAAATACAACAGAAAATAGCGCCCTTTATTTTACTATCAGTTTTGTTTGTTTCTTAAAACAAAGTACAGGTGACGCAAGCAAATGTTGATAAGAATTCAGAGTGCTTGAAGTGCCATCATAGAAGCCCATTAATTAAGGTTATCAAAAACCTTTCAATGAATATGCATTTTTAGACGAAAATAACGGGCATAAATCAATTTGACAATTTACAGTCCTAATGTTAAAATGACAGTCCATTCAAAGTTTATATGCTACAAAAAAAAGCTATCGACATTTGCTTTTTAGAGTAGGGAAATGTATTTTTATATACACTTTCATGATTTATTGCCTGCAAAATGGCAGCTTTGATTTTTATTCGAGACAAGGAGAGAGAGAGAGAGGGAGAGAGAGAGAGTGAGAGAGAGAGAGAGAGACAGACAGACAGACAGACAGACAGACAGAGACAGACAGACAGACAGACAGACAGACAGACAGACAAAGACAGACAGACAGACTGGCTGAAATAGAAGACGGTACGTTTATCCACTAATGAAATCAACTCTTGAAGTAAAAGGCAGTTACTGTCACTTTCCCCAAGCACATTTGTAATATTCTCACCTTGTTTCAGACATTTAGAAACACAGCATTTGATGATTCTGTAGAAATATATGCAGATGGAAAACGGTGCTGGAAGTGATGGTTTCTCCTGGTATTCCCTGACGAGAAAGTATCTTCTGTGTCGCCATTCCCTCCTCGAATTGGCCTGTACGCTTTCATACACACCACTGTAACGGGCAAAAAAACTTTTAGCGTTATGAATAATCAGTATATGTTACCAGCAAGTGCAACGTTGGACTTCACAACATGGTCGTGAAGACCAGCACCTGTTTATTACCACCCCCTCCGCGCCCTCGAGGGACCGTTCGTTATCAGAAATCTCCTTAGCGTACCAAATGAAGTCCTTGGTTGCGCTGGAATCTTTGTTTTCAGTTAGTTTCTTAAGTTCCTGCGCTCTTGAAATAGAAAATCTTGCTGTTGTCGTCAAAGGCACATCGCTAATCGTGCTATATCCACCGACACTCCATGCACATTTCACGAGACCAGACACTTTTGGTCATGAACTGTCCCTTGTAGTCTCAAATTTTCCGGCACCGGACTTACCTATTTTCCAGTCATGCGACTTATTGTGGCGAATGTGGCTTGCTTTAATATATATTCATTTATATTTTTCCGCGTACATTCGGTGTTACTATTAGAAACATATTTTGAGTAAAATTCAGAATAATTCAATTTCATAACGGTGTCAATGCAAGGAAATTTCAATATGGGAAAATTTTAAGTGCTTGTAACAAGACTGTCCGTCTTTATCGTCTTTATCCCGTCTTTGTCAACCTCAAAGTGTTTCAAGAAACCAGGAATAGGAACAATAATTAAACTAACCTGAATATTGCGATGAGTATATTGAGCAGTAAAAGATTCCCTATGATTAGATACACTGCTAGAAACACCGAGAATGCCACTGAGGACACAGTATCAGGTGTGTTATTCTCGTCTGTGTTACGAAAAAGATAAAAAATTAGAAAGCTAGCTGTTTTATACTCATTACGCCAATGGTCAGCTGCATTGGTAATGCAGCTTCAAATTCTGTTTTTTTTTTAATGATCCAAAGATACCTTAAGTTCACAAAGAGCTTCCATTACAAGTACAGTAGGACTGCACACGTTATGTCGGCAAATCAGATGTTGCATGAGTAACTTGAACGTAAAATCACATTTTAAGGCTCCATAATCTGTATCTTTTGGCTATTTTTTTCAGAAATTTTGTTTTGTGGTTTCCCTACACTTTCTGCATTGAATCCCGAAACTGTAATTTAATGCCAACATATCAACACAACCTTTATGAGTATAATCTACCTTGTTATTGTTGAAAATTGTATTCAAGTCCGGACTAGAATTCAGTTTTAAACAATAAACAATGATCACTACACACTGTTACGATACACCACATTCATTTTTTGTAAGCTTGGTCGAGAGAGGTTAATAGCTTGGCTCGAGAGCTTTATAGTACATGGTCACCTGTTGTGTTCCAAGAGTTTATGTAAGTTTCATACGGTGGACATTTTAACGTTGCTGCCGACCAGGTGTATACCGAATATATATAGACACGTTCTCAATATACAGGATGAGACAGCACAACATCTGAAAGAAGCTCGCCTGTCTGACTGAGATTACTGTACACACCTGTCTGATGAGGTTACAGAAAAAAGGCAGATATCGCAGGACAATCAACGATTGTTTCTTCAGTAGTGACGGAGGAAGAGGAAAACCGCTTTTGCAAACGTCAACACGAAGTTGTGGACTGTGTACTGAATGCCACCTCACACTAAAAGACCGGACGGTTTGATTGAAACCACAATCCGCGGACTTTTTGTGAAAAGGACTGGTTAACACTCAAAGCTCTCGACCAAGCAGGGTAACTTCTGTATAATTTTTGTATTTCAGTTTCTGTAAAATAATTTTGGTCACTATTGAACTCCATAGTGCGCTTCTCGTATTCACTGCCTGTGTGTGGTAATTTCTACTGTAACAACACATACAAGCTGTGTTGACAAAAAGCATGACAAACGGATTAGGGTCAGACACAGTAGTTGATATACAGAAGCAGAATACTGAAAAACTTGCCACAAGTTACAGCTTATGTCCCTTTCAACAACGTTCAACGCTGCGAGAATTTTTGCGACCACTATTCTCAAAAACGGAACATCTGACGTATCTATGGAAAAACAATTCGAGTACCGTTTGGGAATACTGTAAACCACTCACTTGTTGTGTTCATGGCATCCAAGAAAAGCTCCCCGTACAACTGGTAGTAGGGCATATAAAATACATCTCGAAGAATACCAGGGTTTGAACTGCGTTCAACAGACAGTATTATGTTCATGGCCACTCCGAATCCGACAATGAATACAACGAGCACCCACAAAAACCAATACATCTCCTTCAACTGTAATATAAGGAATATTAATAATATCAAAATATGTAAATATAATGTGTATTAATATTATTATACATTCTGTTGTTTATTTAAATTTAAACTTGGTTTCACCATTACTATTATTGCTCTTCACAGATCACAGATGGAGAATGTCGCCTACTTCAACGAATGTCGAAATGTTTACCATAAGCTGGCAGCGAACAACTGGAACTGTACAAATCAGATAATAAAGATGTTAGGCGGGATTATCGTTCGCACATTCGTATTTATCCATCATGTAAATGGAGATCTCCAAAGATTAGTATCACCGATTGCAAGAGTCACTCAATCCCGAATACTGTTTATAACAACATGCACTGGAGTAATATAGTAATTGGGTGACTTACCATACCACGTATCATGATCACGAAAGGACCCAGTTCTGGTTGGAATATGTACAAGCGTAGAACGCTCAGCCACATCAAGCAACAGCTGCACGCATAGAGAACTTTCACCACTTCAAATGCGGTGGCGCTGTCGTAAAAACGAAGTCCGCAGGCGACAGCAGCACAGGTCAGGGCCAACATGTTGAACCAATTCCAGGCGCTTTTCCAATGATACAGAAATGTTCGTGTTACCGAGTGATGTTCATCTGGCGGTACTAACATCTGTATGGTAAGAACAATCAGGATCTGTCATCGATATTCACGTAAACATCACAACTTTTTGGTGATCTATCCACCATATTATAAAAATCGCAATTGAGATAATCGGGGACGTAGGATAAGCTTAACTTTGTATATGAAAAGAATGACATCGCACTGACAAAATTTTGAGAAGTGTTACCGTCTCATCCTACATGGCAAGACGGAAAAGTCCCCTTCCAAACTTTACAACGTCAAGTAACCAATCGTAATCAATCGTAATGCAAGGCATGCAATTATGATATGCATGTAAATATGAAGATGTTCATTTTTAATCAACCTGGTCACAAAAAGCAGGGTTGTAATCATAAATCAAGAGTCATACATACGGTTCGACATTGAGACCTATTTCTGTACATCATTTAATAACAGACCTGCCAAAATTCATCGATCACGAGGACAGCCAACCAGCCATGTAGAATGTAGTCAGCAATGGAGAATGGCTGACGTCTGAGGTGAATTGATACATGTGAGAACAGGATGACAAACGCCAACCATGTTATCTGCAAAAGTATCACATTGAAAAATAAAGTACGCATGATGACGTCATTTATCTCAGTATGACAAGTCACATGCCATGCACACGCATAACATATAGCAAGCCCATTTGATTCTTCTCTGGAAATATCGTTGATTCTTAAAGGCATACAGTCGTCGGAACTGCGCTAAAGGTCGTATGGGACCCATACAACCAAAACCACTGTATCCAAGGTACAATTGTGATTGATGAAAGTTAAAACATGTCTGTTATAATCTACATTGTATAATTTAAATGTAGCAGCTATGATGATGAGGTGCATATAGATATCGTGCACGAAATACATTGTTTGTAAACAAGAAACTCGCACAGGCGAAGTTCCAACGACTGTTTCCCTTTAAAACATGCAGGCTGGGCTTTCCAAGTCTAAATGACTATTCTTAAAATGTCAGTAAGTGACTTACAGACACGATTATAGCGAATTCCTTGATCAACAGACATCACGGCACTGGAAATAGGAAGGGATGTCACAGAAACTTAGTTTACTCTCACTGAGACACTGGCAGCGCTACTCACCCAGTTGAACACGAACTTGGTCATCGGAGCATCGTAAAATGCGGTTAGTTTCCCAAGGCACGTGTGCACTGCGGATTAAAAGAAGCAATACCGACACGTAAAGATTTGCCCCTGGTAAGGTAATTCATGAATTGCCATCAAAGATGTCTAGGTGACGAGGACTCCTTTAGAATTTTGTCACTTTAAACATAATTTTTTGAGTCATACAGTCTCTTTCCTCTTGGTGGACATATCGACTTTCTTTTCGCGATGATATTGCTACATGGTTGGAATTACTGCGCGCGATTAACTATTTGTGACCCTTGCACTCATGCAAATCATAAACTTCCTGGCGGCATGTAAAAGCAAAGGGTTCACTATTCTTAACCTCGTTCACTGTTGCTAAAAGTGAATGGAACTAACGAAATATTTACCAGATTTGAACTTGACTCTACAGAATATAAGGGGTGGAAATAATACGGGAGCGATCAGCTGCAGAAAAAATATATGAAAAAAGATGTTAATTGGTGAATTGTTCAGTGTATTTTTCAGTAGACAATAGGATATCTTCTGTCGATTAACATCACTGCAATCAGTGAGACCTGTTAACTCTGAGATCTCATGATAATCTACATTTTCCTTGTTAGATGAGCAATATGAAGTGAGGGATTCAACAACATAATATCTTCACAACAATTAAGTATTCTTTATTCTCTTTAAACGTACTTCATGTTTTCTTTTACGAAGGTGGTTCTATCATTCACTCCTTTTGTACAAGAATGAAAAAACGACACAGGCGTTTCACATTCAGTTCTACAGCACAACTATATTACTTCTTAGAATTTAAAAAAACTTTGACCTTAAGGGTATGGGTTTTTTTTCTACAACAAGCATATTTGTTAGATTTGTGAGATTGAGAGAGTCGTTTCCCGTTTTTGTTTTTTTTTCTGCAAACGGAAAGAATGGAAAAGAAGGGGAAGTTTTACCTTCTTGCACCAAGCATCTGAAATATCTCCATCCCATCGACGGTCGAGCACCATCTGACATGCGTGGTGTGCAACAAACTTCTGTCAATATCCAAAGATGTATAGAATGGTCGTTTGTAAGACTTGTCAAAGGAATATCTCACATATTCTTGCAAAGGTTAAAGCACTGCCATAAGGACAAAATGTTAAGAGAAGAGATTCATGTTCTACGTGCCGATTGGCCATGCAGGCAATGATAATCCAAAGAATGACGGTTACTCACCTTGCACGATGCCAGAGCAGCGAGTTCTAGATGGTCTAAATTTCCGTATGACGGGTGCCTTCGCGTTACAAGCTGCATCGCGGCTACTGGATCAACGTTCTCGATTTCCGTCAAGATGCTGCACGCCTTCTCCTCATATTCACTGGAGAACAATAGATGACTTTTATAAAGGAGTTTGAACGTAACATCAGCACCATGGCAACGTGTGGGAAATGTACGTGTGAACCCTCTACAAGATTTGTGTTTATACCGTTCGTTCGTTGTGAGTTAATTGTGCATAAAATACAGTAAAATGGAAAACTTTACATTCTCAGCGATTTCCCCGCACTATTGATCTGATCTATTGTCAGTATCTCAAACGATATTTTCAAGACCCAAGTTGTTTCAAAAAGTGCGCCCTCTGGTTTGAAACATGGGACATTAAAGGTATACAGTCACCAGTAATCTATATATGCCCATATATGGTCAAAGGGGCGTTCCTAGGTAATCAAAATTCCCATGTGAGGGCGCTGTTTTTTAAAAGCGGCCACCCGCTTAAAATCTGTGATACAGTAAATTGATTTCTTGATTCCAAGTACAGTATCTGGATTTCCAGATTACACGTACACCAAGTACAGAGTCTGGATTTCCAGCTTGAAAGTTCACAATCATACTTTCCCGATCGGAAATGCAGTATTTGAATTTCCAAATGCAAGTCAGTAGGTATGATTTCAATAAAAGGGGTGACACAATTTTCACATGAAATTATCTCCATCTCTTGTTTGATTCCTTTTCGTAGTATTGATGCATGAGTGCAGTTTTGCAATCATATACATTGAAGAAAGATGTGTATCAGGGTCAGACTGGCAGAAATTGGAATCTGTCAAAAGGTAAGAGATAGTGTTTCGGTTTCTTCGCTTGAGTTCCATTACCTAATTTACTTATTACTCCATGTTTTGTATTTGTGTAAACTTTGCTGTTCATTTTCCATGCTGTAATGTTTTATATCGTATTGGACTCTAAACCTCGTACATATTTCTTTTGGAGCCTTGACCTGTTTATGAAGGTGATATAACTGTTGTGACTTTACCATGCCACCTCCCATCGATG
This sequence comes from Ptychodera flava, assembly GCF_041260155.1. Classification (NCBI taxonomy): domain Eukaryota; kingdom Metazoa; phylum Hemichordata; class Enteropneusta; family Ptychoderidae; genus Ptychodera; species Ptychodera flava. The sequence goes on along the minus strand of NC_091947.1, from coordinate 14,271,862 downwards.
CGTTCCGTCGTCAGGATCAGGAAATCCCCTCCTTGCTACGTACTTGTAGAATCTGCTAGTCACTAGGGCCAGCGCGATTGGATCGACACACCTCAGCCAAAGAAACGGAGCAAGATCAAATCTGCAATCAATCAATCAATCAATCAATCAATCAATCAATCAATCAATCAATCAATCAATCAATCAATCAATCAATCAATCAATCAATCAATCAATCAATCAATCAATCAAACAAAACACTTCAAGGTAATCTGTGCCCCGAATATTTGGAAGACTTAAAACATTTGCTCTAACTTACCGCAAGATAACGTTAAACCATTCCCTTTCGAAATCTAGAATAAAACCATGAGTCAACGTTTTGGTACTAGAGAAATAAAATGACCAAATATTTATCGACACTTAAAATTAAAAATGGCCGCCAACCCTGTGTTTACTCCATTGGGAAAAGTAAATTATCGATTTTGCCAAAAGTAAGCGGATGCAAACTATATGTACTCCATAAGCTACAAAATGAGCCCCCAAGTGGTAGATCAAAAGAATATTGAAAAAGTGTTTGAGAGTCCGAATATCTGTACCCGAGGCGCATTTTACCTTAATTCCAGAGTAAATTACACATGATGTCGCCTACGGAAACATTGGCACTGCAAGAAAAATGGCGAAGTTGACCCTTTTCATTACAGAGTGTTGCTTTTCTGTTCTGATCCACGTATTCTGTAATAAGAATCTATTTATAACTGACCTGTTGACCAGTACCGCCCAAATAAAAAGATCCGTGTATGGCTTTGCGTCATCTGTCATGAGAAGAGAAACTTAAGTAAATATAACTCTTGTCAAAATGTCAGATACGCCAACACAATGCGATTTCGCATTTCGCGGCGTGCACGCTTCCCTTGATTAATTTGCTCTCGCAAGGTCTAAACCTTCCCGTCTCTTAGTAAATGTATTCTGCTGCCTAGAAGCTCATACATGTCTTTATTTTCTTTTTGTTTGTTATAAATTGTTGTTTCACACCCCGTCCGTTTTAATGAGATAACAATGTACTGAATTTTCTGGTAAGGAAGAAAGACTTAACACATGCAAAGTCGTATGAAGAGTCCAGGGTTTAAATATTACTTCCAAATTTTATGACATATCTTGACTATATAGGTCAAGATGAACTTACTCTGTCTTGTGTAATAACCATGCATCGCAGTCCTCAACACATCGTCAACACGTTTCTGATAACACTTACGACCACTCTTTTCCTGTACAAATATGAAATACATTGATTATACAACAAATTAAAAAATACGATTTACGTCATACTACTTATCTAATGAGTCTTCTCCGTCGCAAAGAAATTTGAACAGACAATCTACACTTTACTAATAAAGAACACAGTGACAGAGTACTTGGGAGAAGTGTTACACTCATAAAGTACCCAGTTTTTTCACTTAGTTGTGATCGTTGGCGATGTGCGACAGATATTCGGACTCTAAAACTTTCTCCTATTCTTTTGGCTTACCACATATGGGGGTGATCATTTTGAAGCTTGGAGTAAATAAAATTTTCACAGGCTTAGTTTCGTGAAAGTCGGTAATTTTATTTCGCCCACTGGGATAACGCAGGGATGGCAGCCATTTGGAATTTCAAATATCGGTATATATTGGGTAATTTGTTTCTCCGGTACCAAAATTTGCACAGTGACCCCCAATTTTCATTCTTGATTTTCTAAAAGAATGGTCCAAATTTTTCTAAGAAGAAAGTTTGAACAAAAGTTTAAGTCATTCATTTTCGAGGCGCGAACTACCTTAATTCCCGAAAAAAACGCCACTTCGAGAGAAGTCGAGAATGCCCAATGCTGTTGATGTGATTTCCGTTTGGATGCAATTCTCGATTTTCGTTGACGCTCGTGACAGCAAAAGTAACGTAAGTAACAAAAATGGAGAACTCTAATTATGAAACCTCACAAAATCACTGTACCTGAGGAACCAACATCACGTCACTCTTGTCTGCTGTCTGAAAAAATATCACAATAATTGCCGATTAGATTCACTTAATATCGTCTCTAAGACAAAAAAATTACTATTATAATAGAACTGACAATTTACAAAATGTAATTTGTGATTGTCTTACCTCTACTTCACGCGAAATTCTTTTTAAAGAGATATGGTGTTTAAACAGTTGAATGTCTTGCTGGTTTATAATACCATGCGCGTATCTATTGGTTATATGAATGAAATTAATCTGTTTAATTAACTTATACTCATTGTTTTGAATACAGATAGACGAATATGAATCGTTCATACAGATAACTCACCAATTCATAAAGCTTGTCCAGTCGTTCTTCTGTCAAGTAATTTTCCATCTGTAAACCACACTCCAGGAACAATTCAATGAAACCCAATCGACATTTCTCATCGCAAAGCGCTCTTGTCATCAGCTCCGCCATCTAAAAACAAGAAAAACTAGATCAACATCACGACCCATCATCAAAATAATGACCGTACTCGTCCGAGTATAAGCCCCCGGTTCGGCAACACAAAACGGCGGTAAAACTAGGGGAGGGGCTTACACTCGAGCAACCCCATGTTATCTGCCATGGACGCTTAATTTATTCGCAAAATAAGTCAAAATAAGTGGAACCCCCCCCCCCCATTTTGCCGGCCCACCCTTACCCCGGGTCTTAATAACTGAGTTAGCCACGCTTCCTCTGTCCATCTACTTTTTGGTTGCGAAGCTTCAAATATTCAACATAAAACTCAACGAATATGAGCATTGGGTTTGAAAAGTTAAGGAGAGAAACCAATACTAGCAAAACATTTCAGAGGTGTACAATTTCAAGGTTACACTTTTTATATATCTTGTAACTGCATGATGAAGACTTGCGTGTGCCCTTCATGTTGACATGGCATGACATGAAGGACAGACATACAAGTTATGATATATTCGAAGATACTTACGTCATTGTCAGGAAGTACAAGATTGTGACGAATTATCATCCGTCTTGCGATATCACATCTGTTCCACGAAAATGCCTTGAGGAAATATTCTTTGGTTGCACCCATACCTGATAAATTGAAGTATTTTAAACGTTTTTAGAGGCATATAATCACAACAATTTAGCGCACATGAAAAGAGCATAATTGTCCTCGATACCATGTATTAATCAATCAATCAATCAATAAATCATACGATTATGTTTGTTGTATAGTCAGCGGGACATCGTAATCATGGTGTGAAAGCTAATTTCTCGAGATTACAGTATTTTGTGAAGGAAAGCTTGCAAGAATACCACACTACTAAAGATTACGGGCATTGGGTCACATCATTGTACTCGATAATTAATTTTCACTTCTCAGCTACTGACGTTCCATTTGTAAACATGGTTAGCACACCTCTTTTTACTGCACGTGGATGTATGTAAGTTTGAAAAGATCGGTCAATCTTTAGGATCTGCCGTGGAAATATGCAAGATCTATTTTAATTTCTCTTCAACTGAAGATCAAAATTATGTTGATGCGATCAAAAACCGAACACACAGTTATTTAAATGGTTTATTCTATTTGCAGTAAAACAAACTATAAACAGTTTAAACCACTGTGTTTACCTTTCAGTAAGGTCAACAGAATGCTTTCATCAAAATTATCACACGTGGTCACGTTGTATATCTCGATCTGAAATAAAAAGTAATGAAAATAATTCTGATTATGACAAAAAATAAATACAGAAGAATTAAAGTGTCGATAAAGTCCGCGAAGTAAAGTTTACTCACAAACATTTAGATCATGTGACGTAATTCAACAATTATCAACAACTCTCGTTACAAGATTGTTTTGTAATACTTTCCCTCAGTTATTAATCGTCCATGTCAGTAGCCGATCTTTTTGTTTCCTACGTCGTCACAGAAAACTGACATTGCTTGTGTTTATGAGACAAAAATGTTACACTATGCCGATGACCCTTGAGGGTTTCACGTTTATTTAAGTGCGGTTTTGGCAATTAAACATGAGTTTGATTTATAAATTATTTCAGTATAAATGAGTTATCGGTTTCCTACAAAATAACACCCATGCATTTACTGTTCTGAAGGACATGTCAGAAACGCTGTTGCGTAGAACTTAAAAACCTGACATGATATTTGCAAAAAAGCGTACAAATTGGCGTGTGTACTCACCAAATCTTTGGAATTCATTATAATCTGCACCTGATCGCAGAATTCCTCCAACAGATCCTCTGATTCTGAATCGGAAACGTCTCCGAAAAATACCCGCTTAAGGTGATTTGCATACCTCTTCTTAAACTGTCTGATAGGGGAAGAAAACATAATTTAACCAACAATCTACGTTAAACCTTTTCACTCGTTGTGAAAAGTAAGACTGGTCATTCTATATCACCAATATTCATCGCATCCATTGCCCATGGAAGCGTATCTAATCGACACATTTTTTATTTTATTATCTTATGAGGTTCTGTTCTCTCTATGGGGGCGCATCATTTTATTTGGAATTATTTGTTTCATATCTCGTCCTGAAAGCAATCGATTAACAATCCAAATAAACATAAGCAAAAAAGAAGAAGATCTGACTTTTTGGCGGACGCCCTAATAAAGTTCCTCAACTTACTGAATATTTTCACATTGTAGCGCATATGAAAGAAAATGCTCGGACCCTGTGTATTCGCAAAGGACGACGGGACGCCTTCCAGCCAACGCTTCTGTGATATGCCGTACTGATTTTGTGTCGACGTGCGTCTGAACAAATACTGTAGGCTTAAAAGAGTTATCTGCAATTGAAAAAAAACGATCATTTTAATGAAGCGTATGATGTGAGAAAATTTTTCATGTAAGTTTACATGTTACATCTTCAAACTCACCAGATATCAGTCGACTCTCAATTTCTGAAGTGAGCATTTCTCGAAGTTTGTCCTCGGCTTCCTCACTTTCGAGGTCGACGAGAACGAGATGTGTGTAGGGAGGTGCTGATGACAGTAACGATTGGCACTTCGGTGACATTGTCCCTCCATTGGTCGGGCTGAAACTCTAAAAAAAGTTTGAGACTGGCGTTAATGATCACAATTATGTTTGGATGTTCCTGGTTTATCGGCGATCACAGGCGACTACAGATCAACGGGTGAATTTTTTGGACGATTATCGTGCGTGCTTTGCTTTCTATATCACAGTTAATTCATTATGTCGCAACACCATGCTCATTAGTTTATGAGCATGAAGTTTAATTGCCCTCTGACCGGTGAAGTCACGAAGAACATGTTAATTTTCACCTACATCCGCCTCGCTGTATGGCAACTTGAGGCGAATAACGTCGAAGGTTGTTGAGAACCATGTGTTCTCTGTTGATTTCCATCCACCTTAATCGTTCAAGCGTGTCATCAGATGAGAGTCGACGTCACCGATTTCCATTTACGCTAATCGTTATTAATAGTTTTAACACAGGGAATTCAGTAATCTTGTTGTTGTTGTTGTTGTTGTTGTTGTTGTTGTTGTTGTTATTGTTGTTGATGGTGATGATGATGACGATAATAAAAAATATTAAAAAACAATGTGTCATTCCTTGCTGTTGTTTGTCGATGTTGTAGATAATTGTAAAAGAAAACTGTAATCGTGACCAAAAAACGACGTAGGTCGCCCAACGTCACTCCCGTCCTATTATACAACCGGACGGGAGTGACGTTGGGCGACCTACGTCGTTTTTTGGTCACGATTACAGTTTTCTTTTACAGTTATCTACAACATCGACAAACAACAGCAAGGAATGACACATTGTTTTTTAATATTTTTTATTATCGTCATCATCACCATCAACAACAACAACAATAAAAACAACAACAACAACAACAACAAGATTACTCAATTCCCTGTGGTTTTAACGGTTAAAGCGAGACATGTTGAATGAATAAAGATATTGGCTTCACAAAGATTAATCAATCGCAAAACGGAATAGTTCTCCGTCTTTTCTCGGACGACCTTCCAACTTTATCTCATCAAACCTCAACTCTTATGAGACCTATATGATAGCCAAGCAACCCCGTAGATAACGACAGACCTAACAACAGGGCGACTTCGCCTCGAAATTGAAAGGTTTGTAAAAAAACTTATGCTCACTATTCAATCGGGCAAACTTCCAGCCATGATCATAATAAAAATCTATGGTAATCACGTGCAAACTTTGTTACTGTGGAAACAAATTACTTGAAATTGCCGATATTTCAAATTCAAAATGGACGCAATCTCTATGGGGGAAATGAATTTTCGATTTCCACAAAAACAAGAGGTGAAAATGTTATTCGGCCGAAGATCTAATTCAAAAATGAACCCACACAAGTGGTAGATCAGAAAAGTATTGTAGAGTTCGGGAAATTTATCCCCGGAGCGCATTCTACCTGAATTTCTTTGATATATTATAAGACATTGTAGTACATAGCTTCCTCGACTGGTATATCATGGTAAAAAGCGAGATTTAGAAACTAATTTACTGCTTATATTACCTTTTCGGTGTGTTTTGCAGAAGCCACCGAGCCCAAGTGTCTGCCTTGGACCGAGTGTGATGTCATGAAACCAATGGAGACGACCTTGTCTCTGTCCATGACTTCGACTCGCTTCCGAACTTCGTCGACAATTCTGAGGACATCCGTGTCACCGCTCTTCGAAAGTAGCCACAATGAATCTACATCGTTTATCAACTGATAAATTTGAGACAAAAAAGAACGATAATCTTTCCTAGTTTCGATGACTCTATAGTTTATGTAAAATAATCATATCGTCTCCATGTTAATTTTACATCTACAAATTATCGATGGAACATTTGGATTCTCGAAGAACGAATCGTGAATTTAGGGATGTATAATTTATGTGAACGATGGAGGGAATCTTGCCAGAAAATCATGCTCAGTGGTTATGATATTAGAAAATGAATGTCAAGAACATATTGTCATATTGTATAACAAACGTATTGTGCATTGCGAAGATGTCTCCCGGTATCCCATGATCCACCCTGTCTGTACTATGTCAATCATTCAATCACTTACTCTGCATAAACCGTCAATTATGCGATCCTCCTCCTCCTGCCCATTACGCGGGTAGGCTTGGTCAACGCCGGCACCATGGAATGACAGCACCAGGTCGGGTTTGGATAGTTTCCATCGTTCGAGCATAGCATGGATTACCTCTTCTGCCGCTTTGCGAGGGTCGCCATCATCATTCACTTGAACGAACTGGGAGGAAAATGGTTATGATAAAAACAGAACAGCGTGCAGGTAAAATTGTAAAAATTAGTCTGAACACGAAAATAACGGTTAGTTTATCATAAACTTAAGACAGAAATCACAGTAAAACTTCGAAGTACAAATCACATGAAGGAGAAACGTTCAGTCCTAAGAGTACCCTCTGAATGACCCCAGAATGGCATGTAACAATGCTTTTCGCATTCTCTTAAAGGGCGGTGGTCGTCGGAACGGCGCATGTGCCACTTTCTTGTTTACAAACATTGTATTTCATGCCCTCTATATAGGTGCATCATGTCAAAATTGCTGCAACATTTAAATTTTACAATGTAAATTAAGACAAACATGTTTTAACTTTCATCAATCGCCAAAGTAGCTTGGATACAGTGTTAATATCGGTCGTAGGGATCCCTAGCGACCTTTGAGCGCGGTTCCGATTACCACCGCCCTATAAGTTTACCGAGTGACTGTAGTGCCAGTAGAATGTTTGTATCGAACAACATTCCATCTTTCGATGCTCTCAGACGAAAAATGTCTTACAATTTCTTCATCAGACTGCACAGAAGTAAGTACTGTGTTCTGAGCAAAATTATGAGTTCGCATGCATTTGTCGTCTCCAAATATAACGAATCGTAGAAAGTCGATGTATACTGTGTAATCGGGAGTACCCGTTCGGTCCTTTTTAACCAATTCTTTTTAACCTTTAAAGAGTTATGTTTCACGGTTTTTTATCTTTCATCATTCGTCTTATTTTTTGTACCATAGCAAGATATGTCTTTTTATATGTGATGTATAGATTCCTGAACTAAATAAATAATAAAAAAATTAAAATATTAAACATGCAGGGAGTCTTTGCTTAATGCTCTTCACGTCGTTTTTAAAGCAGAACTCACATGCCAAATCAGGAGCATAATACACGAGTGGCATCGGGAACATATCTGCCACACATGACGAGATAAGCAAACAAGCCGATATGTTAATTGCTTTTGTACCATAGACCCTAGGGGTCTCCTTGTTGGTGCAACCGGAAAATGTCATAACGCTCGGCTCTGTAACTTTAAAAGTTTCGGGTCGTTCTTACCTTAACTACCCGCCTTTTCCTCTCGGAACCAGTGGGAAAGTTTAATTCACCTTCGGAAAGAACCATACTCTGTCAACCAAAGAACATTTGTATTAAGGTAATATGCACCTCGAAAGTGAAAGACTTAAACTTTTCCTCAAACTTTCCCCAGTGAAACTTTTGACCATTCTTTTACCAAAGCAAGAATATAAATCAGGGGTCACCGTGGAAACTTTGATACTAGAGAGACAAATAACTTGCGATTTCTTGATATTTGAAATTCAAAATGGCCGCCATCCCTGTGTTAACTCTATAGGAAAAATTAAAATTTTCGATTTTCGAAAAACTGAGAGAGTAGAAACTTTTCTTTCGCCAAGAGCTTCAAAATGAGCCCTCACAAGTGGTAGGTCAGAAGGAAATTGATAAAATTTGAAGGCCCGAATTTCAGTCCCCGAGACGCGTTCTACCTTAAATGAACATATGACTGAGGTGGCGCACCTCAGAAACTCTGGATCTTGTACTTTACATGTAAGTATGTTGCTGTTCAAATATAGTTTGTTTGTGATATGTGGAAATCGATAACTGTTAATGCGATAGCGCGTATTGTTTTATCTGCAACCCGTTTATTGCACTTTAACACGGTTCGTTGTATCACACTCTGTAGATCGTGACAGTTGAGGGAAGTAAACCAAACTTCCGTGTAACTTCATCGCGAACAAAACAACTTTCAAATGTTTCCCTTCTTCGCCAAATAAAACATCTCTTCTAAATGCCAAAAAGGAGGTTATCCCCTTTGTCAGTAAAACTATAACAGGTATCATTAACTATCAGATTCTTCTGCCGTTTGAAAATTAATTTAAAATTATTTCTTGGTTTATCTTAAAATTTATTTCTAATAAAGAAATGACGAATTGAATGAAAAGGGTGTTTCATTTACCCATTCCCACCAAAAAATAAAACAAACAAAAAACAACAAAAAAAAAAACCAAATCTGCTTTTTCAACTAAACTGTTCCATCAAAGCATTACCAAAACACCGAAAACAACGTGGATGAACCGATGAACTAAATAAAGATAGGCCCTGACCTGTGTCTGACCTTCAAGGTTGATAAACATGACTATGTGCCCATACGCTCGTACTCTCTCAGTCTGAGCAGGACACAAACCTTATTGCGTGGAGGTTTCCGTCATACTATATAAATTACGTAAGCTTAAATACTTGATGTTTTCGCGGATTTCAACATGTTTTGGTTTTTGCAACCTGGTGGTAATATGAATATCTGGACATGTACAAATGCGAATTACGCGTCAAGCACAGAATAAATCCCGATACACTCAATGGGCATTTCATACTGTAGCTCTGCGTTGCAGCTAGTTGTACGGACAATGGGAGCTTCATATGTAAAATGCATGTGGACGTCGGGACACCGTCACTTGTGTTCCATGGATCGCAACACAATAACTTTGCTGGAAAGGTGAGACTTCGGCAATACATGTCTCCACCTTATCACCTACGATCAAACAAAAGACCTTATAGAGCACTAATTTCTCCAGGAACTGAGAGACACTTTCGTCGGCGCTACATGTCCGATGATGCTATCTTGTCATGTATGTACGATTGTTCACGAGACCCTGACTATTTATGTCTTTTCTCAGATTGGTTTAATCCTTAACACAGAAGATTGTTTTCATGGTGAGTTTTAGAAGTTGACGGTAATTGAGGACACATGTCATGATTGAGAAAGACTGACCAGTGGTATTGTAGAAACTTCAACAGATGAAAGCGTAACATCGCTGGTCCTAACTCAGAGCTGTGTTGATGAAAGCAAACACAGTTCATTACAGGAAGTAATTCTTGCACAAGATCAAACCTATGTTATTTATGACAATGTCATTGTTCTTACCCAGTATCCACTGTCGCGCCCAGTTCAGAATCACTAGTACGTATAGTTAGCCCAGATCGTCGAAATCACAGTGATGGTCAGGGCTCTCTCGTTCCAGTTACATGTAAAGTGGCATGCGCGTAAATACTCCCATTTCAAAATCATGTCACGAAAATACACGGTGTATCTTACCGGAGAGAGTTCAGTGCCCAGTGATTGGTTTCGTGTAAGACGTGACTCATGCAATCTACTCTGACAGCGGCTGGGTTCGCGACCTCGCTAAAACAATTATTAAAGCGCTCAACTTCCAACGGGAGCGTTTGACTTCTTCCGGGGGGAACTGACCTGGAATTCTCGAACCTTACAGCGAATATGGGTTTCCCTCACCCTCGTCCATTGTATCGAAGTTTGAAATTAGCATACTCACAGACATACATGCAAAATGTGTCTCTTGGGCGTGAAGAAATTTGGAGAAGCAGATCAAGTCAAACGTAAGAGCTCTCAATACAATGCACATGTCAATTCAAAGAGGGGATTCTTTAAAGAGTAATATTTATCAAGATATTTATGATGCATTGAGAAAAACTACAGTAAGCCAATTTATGCACAACAATTTTGAAAGATTGAAATGTTTAACAGAAGTAAACGCATAATGCGCTTCGTACATGGCATCCAATTATTGGTACCAGTAACAGTTCTGTTTGACCAAAATGTTCGCTATTCGTATAAGGGTTAGGAAAATATCTAATCAATGACCAATATGACTGGATTGTCTATGTATAAAGAATCTGGAAAAAATCAGTATCTTACGACCTTGATACACTTGTGACCTAGTACTCCGAGTAAAAATATGTGTGATTAAACTGAGACGAAACGTGTCACCGTGTCACCATGGCTACGGTATCGCAGATGTCAAGAAAACCAACTCATGCGACATCGTGTGTTATATATCTGGCAATGTCAACAAAACATTATTGTTTTTCTTGGGAGGGGGATTGGCTTCCTCTACGGTTATTGTGTAGTCCATCAAGCGAGAATTTCTAATTTTTATCTGCCTTGAAGAAATTTCCATGATACTGTCTCAGCAACCAACAGATAGTTCAGTTTAAAAAAAAACACTGAAATGGCAAAAATATTCAGCACTTATTAGTATTATGCCATAGACAGGGAGTTTCTCCATGTCTGTGGTAACGCGTCGCCTTTCCATTGCATTTTACGCACGATAAGGTCAAGAAGTCGTCACCTATTGCTTTTTACCTGCTCAAGGAGAAGCCAACTTTGCCCAAAGAAAATATGTATTAGGGAACTCGGTGTGATACATGTAATCATACCGACGTGGTAAAATGGGTCGGTCCGATCACATGGCACGATGGTATGATGTAAGCTTTTATTTTTAGAGTCTGCAAGCCATCGCTGAATGTATACATGTATTGGCCGAGTAATGAAAGGTTGAGAGAAAGAGAGTTCCACGGATTCCGTCCCTCAGATGCTTTAAATAAAATTCTTTGTTTGCCGTCGGTGTGCTGGTAGGTTTTCAGAGAAAATTAAGAAAACAAACACAATGTTAATAATATTACAAATTACACAAATTAAAATCTTATTTTTCCAAAGGAAACCAAATAAAAATTGAGCTGATGTTAATACACTTGTTTTGTATGTGGGTTTTTTTTCCGTGGCTGGCTGGTAGGTTTTTCAAAAATCCAAGGACGGCAAACAAAGAATTTTCTTGAAATGGCCTAATGATAGAAAAATCTAGTCTTACATTCAAATATGGTGGGCATGCCAGGGCGATGAAAATACAGACGTAAGCATGAAGATCGTAAATGTAAGATGCCATTTTATCTGCTGAGACTAAAATGCACCTTGCTTTATTGATATATAAGAAAGCTACAGAGCAGCATATCTCGGATCAATCCCATTACTTTTGAAAGATTAAACATGCCTAGACTGCCGAACAAAGTGATCTTAAGCTTGTTACTGTCATCGCTTTAAGCTTGCAATGTAAAACTCAGTTTATAATTTCAAAGTCGTTTAAGCGCTTGCCTCCAAGTGTCCGAGTCCACCATCATAGTTTGCACCCTTTCTTCTCGAAACTGAAAAGGAAAGGTAAGAAATAAGGGTGAATTTATTTACGTTGATAAACGTTTGTCTAGAAACAGTTGTGGTCAAATATCGTCGTAAATGTTTTTGTTATCACACGTGGATGAACAGTTAGTATTTTTTCGGGATGTAAAATCATGCAATCAATGCATCCATAAACATTGATACAGGGGAAAGACTTGTTTGCCACGCTGCGCAAACACTTATGCCCGGACAAAGTAACCCTGTACTAGTCAAACGTCCGTACTGTTGAACTGAATACAGCTGAAAAATTGACCTTATATACAACTGTGAAATTAGGCAGTGGGATACGAAGGGTTGTCCCAGTCTGCTTTGGTTCAGACCCAAAAGGTATCTAGCACGGATCGTTCGTACTTTCTGTCGGCAAGTTTGGATTTTGTCATTGCCGCAATCATCTAAATGTAACCTATAAAGTTTTACAGTCAATTTGTATGCGCCTAGAAAGTGAAAGACTTCAACTTTTGTTCAAACTTTCCTCAATGAAACTTTCAACCATTCTCTTACCAAACTTAACACTTTGAGGGAAAAAATCGATTTTCGAAAAAAACTGAGACGGTGAAAATAAGCCCCAACAAGAAGTAGATCAGAAAAGAATTGTAAAAAATTGAGAGTCCGAGTATCTGCCTCCTAGGCGTATTCTACTTATGTTTATAAACTTACTGACTTACTTATTGACTTTCTTACTTTCTAACTAACTTACTAACTTACTTACTCTCTCGCTCACTAACTTACTTATTTGCATGCCTACACTCCACTAGTCTGTTCAGATGCAAGCCAAACATCATGCTCATGGAAAAAGTAGAAGGAACTAGTCTCATAGTCAAACCTCTATGTTTGTATTTTTATTTGTCTGCGCTTACATGGTACTCGTCGCGTCTTTTCAAATGGTATGTTCGCAACTGATATGCATAACACAGACGTTGGCTACGTATGGCCTATTGAATATGTTGAACGGTTTATACATGATGTTATATTAAATACATTGAGAATACTAGCAAAATTTAACATGAAGACTTACTCGGTACAACAGCGAGCAAAGATACCAGTGGAGAATACGGCGCATGTGCATTTCAAACAGGGATATTTCTCATGGTACCACGTGTCACTCATGGCACAACCTTCCACTGCAAATAATTTCACGATACGACAGGTGAGAAGACAAAGAGACATAAATGAAAAATCGAAACAATCACATATACATAAAAGTGTCACTACTCTCTCTGTCTTACTCTGTCTCTGTCTGTCTCTGTTCTGTCTCTTCTGTCTGATTGGCTGTCTGTCTCTGTCTCTATCTCTTTCTCTCTGTCTTTCTTTCTCTCTTTCTTCTGTCTCTCTGTCTTTGTCTCTGTCTCTTTCTTGCTCTGTCTCTCTGTCTGTCCCCCTCTCTCTCATACAATATTTTGTAAGTTTGTCTAAACTTATGTGAAGTTTGTATCAGCACTTAAGTCATTTCTGCAGAGTCGGCTATGATAGTAGGCATTCATCAATGTTCGAGTTTGGGGCGTTATAGTTAAATTCTTTAACTCTCCTTTACAGCTTTTATGAGTTACTGAATTTGGGAAGAATAATGCTGTTTTTATGCTAATCATGACTGATTGTTAAAGAGACCCTACATGGAGAACTTTTCGTTGTATGAACGCAAGCAACTTGCCTTCCTCAAAGATACAGTCTGCTCTTGCGGAGACGCGAGCGAACCAGGTCAGCAAACAGGCAACGATGAGGCATGTACTTGTGAGGGCGCTGTTCTTTCGTCCTTCCATTTGTTGAGATATCTGGTGTACGGTTCCCTAGCAAATTATCAAAAGCAAAGGTGATTTTAATCGTAGTAATCGGTAGGTTGACAATATGTCTGTCATGATGACGTCACAAACACATTGACGAAAGAATTGTGAAGTAAGCTATGCATCAAAAACATTTTTCATAAAATTGATATGCTGATCTCAGCTGACCTGATCTAGAGGATTTCATGATAAAATTTGCGAACAGTAATAAATTAAAATGATCAAGATTCTGTTTTAAAAGATTAAGATGTTGCTTTGTGAAACTCACGACATGTAAGAAGGTAGGTAGGGCCTATACTTTGTCCCGCTACTGTGTAAATTGACTGAGTTCCTGACGTTTGAATTGTGTGCGAAAGATACGACAGCGTCGGTTTTACCTGAATAGACCATAGACCATCTGCCTTCTTCGACAAAACTGATTATTAGGACCATAGATTATCCTTTTATGTCACGAAAGGAGAACTTCAAAGGTTCGAATAGAATATAACTGAGAACTGTGCCTTGTAATAAAAGGGAGCAAATGCTGTATTCTCTCGCTCGCAAAATAATCAATTATTTGTCATTTATAAATGTCGAATAAAGTGAACCAAAATACTTGTCCTAACAAAACCCTTCTCTAAGTTAAAAGAGAAAACTCACCAAATTATTTCCTTGATAGTATTAGGACGTCTACTTTAACGTTGACAGCCAAATTCGTCTGTTTACAGGTTGTAGATATGCGTTCGGATTACGATATTTCAGCGGGCAGTCACGCAAACATTCAGATTGTTAAAAGGGCGAAGTGTATATATTTGGTATTTCGTATTTCGTAAACATCACAGTGTTGTCGACCACATTCGGCGCTATGCTATACAATAGATGTTGCAGACCCATCTGGCTATTTCCACGAAATAGTATTAGTGCCATATGATATTGTTTACCTTTATCTGACACTGAATGTATGCCCATAGCAGGGTTTATAATATTGGCTTTGGCAATACTCCAAGAGCGAATTATTTCTTTTACATATTTATACAGTTTTCTGCATGGCAATTTCAATTTTACTCAATTTACCTACATCGCTTCACAAGTTACTCTTTGGCTGCGATCGTAGTTTTTTTTTTTACAAGGTTGAAGGGAAGGTCAGCATTTCGGGGGCAACTTTCAGACTATGGGTCAGTATTTTGTATATCTAGTTTATAAAACCAAGGACGTAAAAATAGGCGTCCATGCTAACATTGAATAGGCAGAAAACAAGCACTCGCGCAAAGACTCCAACCGGCCTGACTTACGCACACGAACTCGGCCCTTTCTCCCGCCAAGACTATTGGCGAACTGGGAGTATATAGTCTGAGAAATATGATATTAATATCATATTTATGAAATATTAATATTATTAAACCACAATGTTGCCGGTATTACCTCGGATTGAACTTCTTTTCTGCTCAGAATTACTTGATAAAATCACACAACGTGTATGAATTATATTTGTATATCGTAGTGTACGCCCCTCTACAGCACGTCAAAATAGTATAAGGGACTGGACACAAATTACAGGGGGGGCGGTGTTTTTTGGGGGTGGGTCGCCATTTTTCGCGCAAGCATTTTTGAAGGGTCATAAAATTTTGTGCAAGCCTATGGGGGAGGGTCACCTTTTTTTATGCATCAAAGCTGAAATTGCATGTGCACGTATTAAAGAATATGGAATACTGAAAAAAGAAAAAATTCCTCCTGGCATTTTCATTTTCTGTCATTTCCATTTTCGGCCCGCCCTTCGGACGCAAGTTTAAGGGTATAATAAACAATGTATTGATGATCCAAGCACCCATATATATTTAAGTTGTCATGATTTCTACTTATCCAACTCCTCTATTGTACATATAAACTGTCCCCTATAATGACGCTTTCAATAACAATATGGGAGATCTCTTATTTGACATCATTCTCCCATTGACAATACATTGGGTATAGGTCGGTGTCAAATGTTCATGAAGCTGTATGTACATTTTTCATTTTTTGAGGACTTGACAGAATACAAACTATTCAGAATAGTGCAAAATGTCATCAATAACAACTGGAAGCTTCAGGTGGAACAACTTTTGAATAACAATTTAGGATCAGATAACCTACGAGTTATTTGTAGTTTCCTCATAGCCTACAATGTATAGTGAATCAACATTCGGTGAAATTCGAAAATCAAATTTCTTGAACAACCATGGACTTGAAACCACTCTAGTCTAATCATGAACATTAATACAAATAATTAGGTGTACATAAATGCACAGATTTACCTAGTTTTGTATTGGGAAAAAAATATTCATAGTTTCATCATAGGCTGCCATGCATAGTGAATCGACATTATCGATGAAATCTAAAAATTACATTTTCCGTACATGCATGCACTTTTTACCTGCCACTTCAAGCAAAGTACATTTACATGAATTATCACACACTTATGATTTGATATTTTTTGGACAAAGCGTTATATCGCCCACATTTTGCCTTCCTTTTGGGAGGGGACTTCAAAAGTATAGCAAGTCAGAAGGAGGTCTTGAACACATTGCGCCTTTGTTGGGGGGGTATTGAGTAACAGGAGAGGGTCACTTATTTCATGCACGGACAAGGGGGAGGGTCACTAATTTTTGTGCATGAACTTTTGAAGGGTCACTATTTTTGATGCAGCGGTTTTTCGAAAAACACCGGCCCACCCCTTGTAATTTATGTCCAGTCCCCAAGTATATATTTATACTATGTAGGACAATCTCAAGTATAATTTATACATATTTAGTGATTTAATCATGTATTAATGAGCATAAAAAGCTCAATCATGATGCAATACCAAAAATGTTTTATTGATAATATATTTCATAGTTATGATATTAATATTATATTTCTTAGACTATTCTTGTACCCAGATTTGGCGCTAGATGACGCTGATTGTTACCATTTCCTTGGGATCGGATAACTCAAGCAAAGCGACACTTTTACGTCCATGGACAGCTTTTTTGCGTCAAAAGGTTAGAAATGGGCATAGCTGCAATCCTGTATAATTTTTCACTTTTCTTATTGGCCAAGTAACTGATTTATGTACATTTCTAAATGCATATAAAGACACAGGTTTCTGACACAGTGAATCGGCGATAGCAATCGTAACGCCATTACATGTACTTTGCAAAAAATACGTATCACTGTGGGTTCTGACCGGTGGGCGTGATTTCCACCATCACATTCTTCCAATCAAAGACTAAATTGTTTTCTGTATTGTGATCGTCATCATTACTATAACATAACATCACACAAACAACACCCCCAAAAATGAATGAAAAGTTGTGGGACTTGTGGACAAAAACATCATTTACTTGTCATTTTAATAGCTGGTGGTCTATATACTCCTCGAACCGAACCCAGAAGGTTCCATCATAAAATCGGCTGCAAGTTTTGTGCATTAAACCTGCAGACTTCTGCATGACAAAATTTCAAGAAATGACATCGGCTTAACTTGTAATACACAACATATGATTTTTCAGCTGAAATTGCAGAGTTAACCTCTCACTGACCATCTTATGCTTCCAATGATTACATTTACAGATGATCCTGTCAGGATAGCTTTAGTTTGTGACTTTGTTAAGGAAACAGATATCAAGTGATTCTACATTCTGTAAAATCAACATCTTACAGGGAGAGCTCACGGTTTCTTGAACCAACTGTGTTTTCTAAGATATGAAATGGTGACATGGTATCTGGGTTGATCGGTAGCATTCTGGCAGGGCTGTCTGTTTGGTCAATACTTCAATAATTTCTTTATTGGACAAGCGGGTCAATTTGTGTAACAAATGCACAAATCTTACAACCGATAACATTTAAACACTGTATCTTCTCACACACTCCAGATTGCCTTTCATAATCACTGCAGCACTATTTACTTATAATAAGTGGACTTTACCTAACGATGATGAATCTATGGTTTTGAGGAGATTCAATTTGGCAAAATGTATTTCTTCACCAGCCTGGATCTACATTCATTCTACAGAGCGCTATTAATTTCAGCTCAAACATCAATGCCAACTTCTGAGCTGGAGCTAGTCAAGATTGGGCAATCTGTCGTTTGAGGGCGCTCATCTCGAGGCTAAGGAGCGCCCTCACGGGACGGATTGACTCCTACAGGCTTGACAGAGGACAGGTGATCGTAGCAGACTAACATCTTGGTCTCCTGCTTGTTGTACCATCTGGCTAAAGAATTTAAAACAGTCTAATATTATATATCAATTTTTGAAAATGAAAACTACAAGTTCAAATATTATTTACATATAAGACTGTTACCTTTTATTTGAAACTATTTATTACACAGATGTCCTCCTGAGGTTTGTATGATCTTTACAGTGTCAGCTCTTCTATACGTTTGTACTGTGAACATTTGGATTCCTCTTTTTAAGTGTTATTGAAACCTATGGCAAAAAGGGAGAAGGGTCCTGGAGCTACTGGTAGATCAATGAAGTCAGCAGGGTTGAATTTCACGAATTAGTGGAAGAAATTCTAAAGTTTTGAGTTGACTTTTTCTGGAACTTCTGTGAGTGAATACATATACTGACAGATCCATGGCCAAGACAGATCATGTCTTGAAGTTCAAATATATTCAGTTGAGTGACTGAGATTGTTTTGATATTTCTCTGTAATAGCTATAAGATCTACTAGATAGATACAAAGTTCATGTTATTCATTCGTTAATGACTAAAAATGGAAACGCTAATACAACATCCCACGCTGCTTTCCTAAATATGTTGAACTTCAAGTGCATAATCTGTCATCATCACATTGGCCGTTATGAAGGTCATCTTACTGTTAATTGTGGTGACAATAATACTTTGTTTAATTCAAATTCTTTTGGACTTGGCTTTGCATGGTTTATTAAAAATGTTAACCACAGAAGAAGGAAATGTTCAAGCAGTTAAAATGCCACTGAAGGAAAAAAAAGTGATAGTACTATGACGCACATAAGTCCTTGGAAGAATTTTAACACTATCACTTCTAGAGATTGGTACTGTCCCATTGTTTTCCACAGGATGGGTGAAACCATGTACAGAAAATAGGGGTGAGAGACTTAGAAGTGTGGCAGTAAACGTTTTAAAAACTATATCTGATGGTGCTAGACATTACTGCGGTACAGAATCCATGACAGGTTCCTCATTTTCACAAGTATCCTTATCCTCACTGTCCTTGTCATTGACCGAAAGCCCATCTATATGTTTCACCAAGGTTTCGTCAGCAGGTTTTTGATTTACTTGGTTTTTATCGCCACTCTTGCTGATACACTTGCCGAGCACTTTG
This sequence comes from Ptychodera flava, assembly GCF_041260155.1. Taxonomy (NCBI): domain Eukaryota; kingdom Metazoa; phylum Hemichordata; class Enteropneusta; family Ptychoderidae; genus Ptychodera; species Ptychodera flava. The sequence continues at coordinate 14,252,496 of NC_091947.1, read as the reverse complement.
TCAAGTCTTTTCACGAAAGTATCGACGTCGTGTTTTGTCATTCCTATGGCTGCCGCGGCAGTCAGATACGTGCACGGATACTGGTCCGTATGAGCTCCGTAGTTCTTGAACTTATACCCGGCGACTTCTTTGTCCGGGCTGTCATGCGCCACCACTCTGTAAGCACCAGGATGAAGAGCCATAGCGAGTCATATTTTACTTAAGAATCATGAGACACAAATGGAATTTTTAACTATAAAACAGTCAATATACAAACTGTACAATGTTAAATTGAAAGTCTCCTGATCACTTCACTGATCAAACAGCTCTGTTCTATCCAATTACAGATTGCTATTTAAAAAGTGGTTTTTCTATAAAAATTAGTGTTCAAACTGAGTGGCAGTTGTAATCCAACTTATCTGTTTATCCCATTCAATACAGTTACTGAGTTAGTTTCTCCTATGACTTTGAGAACATGGTTTTATTTTTTGGGCAATGGAATGAGTAATTGATGAATGAATTTATGGGTAAGAGTATTAATTATGGAATAGAAGAAATAAAGAAATCTACATTTATCAGAACTTATTTATTAGTTGGTGATATGTTGTATTTGTTCAGCTTTCAAATTTTCATGGTTTGGCTCCAGCGGTAAAACCTGACAATTTCAGATGTTATTGGCCAGGCAGTGTTTTTTTTTCAAAAACATAATGGATAATTTGTTAGATTCTGACGCACAAACACTGAGAAAATCAAAAACACTTGAATTGGCATTTTTTTTGTGAAACAAAATCATTTACATGGCAAATTACTCACCTTGTTCCTGACACAAATCTTGTGAACAACATGGAACCCAGTTCTGTCACCTGTTTTGTGTCGCCATGGAGCTGTGATAACGACATGGCCAATGATATGGTGTTGTTCTTGGTCTTCAGTAACCTTTCACCGTGCGTGTCTGCAACTTTAGTGATTTCCTCCGATAAATACTTGAACATTTCCTGAAGCACACAAGAAAAGAAATACACATACATGGATGATAAAACCAAAACTGTCCGAGGCCAAAGACCAAAGGAATATATTTTTGCACACAAATGAGTTTGATATTTGACTTGGTAAATGGACTTGCAAATATTAATGAATTTGGTCATGGTAACGAATGTGTCAAGCATTGCAAGCTAACATGTAGATTGCAAACTGCAATTGACACTGGAACCACAATATACTAAACAGGTTTTGCAAACTTTTGGTGTTGTCCCTACATGCCATATTCATAACACATACCTGTGTATATTCTATGTACCATGTAATGAATTACCTTTAATTACAGCTTTTCTAATATCATTTACTTAGTCCAAAGGACAAGCAAGGAGGAAGAAATTTTGTAAAATTCAATAATATCATTGATACATATTGTTTCCCATTAACTTTAAAAATTAACTTAACTTATTTATGTTATTCAAAAAGACAACTACCGTCTTTTTGAAGTGAGAAGTGTGATTATGCTATATTATGATGAAATTCACTCACGGCTTGAAATCTGGTTGTAAGAAACAGACATCGCACCCATGGCAAAACAATATTATGTTGCTATTGCATAACATCACATTCTTCACATCCACATTACAGGAAAGTGAAGACACTGGCTGAATGCTGACAAATGATTGCATTATCTGTTTGTCCTCTGTCAAAACATCTTGTGTTTTTCACCAGCCTCTTATGATGTGAAAGCCATGTTGTTTCGACCAAAGAATGCACAAATTTTCCAACTTTCACAGAACTTTTTAAATTATTCAAAAAGTCACATTCTGAAAAAAAGATTGATCCACGCCATACCTGACTACAAGTCACGCCTCTATGTTGTTGCCCATGATGACAAATTTAAAAGAGGGCTGGGCGGATCTAATTGTTTGTGGCCCAATGCTAATCAAAGTTTGTGACAAAACTGTGTGTAGACTGGACAACCAAATTTGGCTTCAGGACAACCAAATGTACACAAGTATCTTGATAGTGATGACTGATCTGTGGTTCACCATGAACTAAATAGCTTTGTCCATCCCTAGAATTGTTCATATATACAAGTACACGGACAAGGTGTATGAGCATTCCGCAAAATTTCAAAGCTGATACAAGTGTATATTGGACTAAAATTATTACCTTTCTGTCTGCTAACATTTTCTTGTAACCTTTGACCCCTTGTGACAGTAGAGTGATGAATACATCTAGTGATGGTGCTGCTGATGCACGACCTGTAACCATGGTAACATGACATCATCTCTTCTGCTACAATCAACACTCAATACTTTAACAAGAATGCTCAATGGAATATGTACTATTCATGTGTACCACTTAAATTTCGCTATATTCATCATAAACCATTTCCACAGATGTCAAATAATATGCTACGCTATGCCAAAGAATGAAACTAATTTCAGTGGTGTTCATAAAGGTTGTTACAGACCAAGACTGATGTAGGATAAACAGCTTGGTAGCTATACTCATTCTGTAACCTTTGGGACGAGGAGGGTTTGAATCTAATGGGGTCATACCCTACGAAAAGCAATTTTCTTCCTATTATTGGTAACAAGTCATCGTTGATGACACAGTCCCCATTTGTTAATGGGTATTTTGATTACAGGTCCTCAGAGAGGATAGAGTCCTCTTCATTAGGTCTGTGATAGAAATACTTTTGAATGAATTCGCTTGATACATGTCTGAGTTATGGTTCAGGACATGAAAAAATCGTAACAAAATGGTCGCACAGTGGCCATATTAGATCGCATCACAAAACAAATTGATGTGCATAGCTATGACATTGGTCAATGTCCTTGTACCAACTTTGAATACAATTGGTCAAAACATGCGGATATGCCTGAGAAATGGCTCTGTTCATGAAAACATCGTAATAAAATGGCCGCCTGGCGGCCATATTGGATCGTATCACAAAACAAATTGACGTGCATCTGTATGACATATAAAGTAATCCTTGTACCAAGTTTGAATGAAATCGCCCCAGGCATCTCAGAGATATCTGCGTAAACGGACGGACGGACGCACGCACGCACGCACGGACATGACCAAACCTACAAGTCCCCCCGGACGGTGTCTGTGGGGACTAATAAACAAGCCTGATCAATGTCATTGGAGCAGATAAAACTGCTGATGAAGGTGACAGGATTCACCTCCTTCATTGGCAACAATTGGTATAAGCCTGTTGTTTTCTGAGGGAAGTTTGGATCTCTGTATTTGGAAATGGGAGGTGCAAGCGAGAAAAGAAAACCTGAAGAATTAGGTATTATCCTATGTTGAACGGTTAATGCTTTTCCTCACAATTGTTCGGTTGGTACACAACTTTTCCTTAAAAAAGGAAAGGGTAAAAGGTTAAAAAAACAATTTTGCAGGATGATTTTGAGGATAATGTCTTACCTGGATAGATCTTGCTAGTTTCTTCAACTAATTCCTTGTTGTATCCAGCTATGACAGAGCCACCTACAGGCACTTGGAAATTTTTGTCAGTACTTTGTACAAAGACATCCAGCCTACCAACCCTGGATGCCTGCAAAGAAATTAATGACAGTTTGTAAATCTTTTGTTACCATCTTGAAGAGAGAGTTTTGGCCAGTTGTATCTGAAGGAAAATGTCAATGCCTTTCCTCATGATTGTTAAAGTGTCCATGTACAATTGCCATTAAAGAGTGTTATTTATGTTTGAAGAACTGACTCAGATAAAAAAAAAGAAATATCAAAGAATATCAAAGAAGCCAGCAATTTACCAGTTTGAATAGCAAGGGTGAACATACCCAAGGGTCCAAGGTCAAAGACCATCAAATTTTTTGTTGGACCCATGAAACTGCCATTGCATTGACTAGTCTGACATATCAGTGCTTTTCCAACCAATACACTGCAATGAAATTCACTTACCTGTTGTATGATATGCATACACTTAAATGAAATTCACATACCTGTTGTATGAGATGCATACATTTCGCTGACTGTAATCCATAGGCATTGTTTACAACATGAGGAATGTCGTACTTCTTACATATGATTGCCACCTCTTCAAGTCTGGAGTAAAATTATTATCGGATGGAAACAAGCTTATCAACTTACATTTACGGTTACTTTCAAAAGGCAACTGACCTACACACTTTAAGCACTAATCAGAGATTTTTGACCAAAAACGGGAAAAAATTGCCCAAAGAGACAACTATGAAAATTTCCCACAATTTGAGCAAATCTGACTAAAGTTAAGGAACCTACACACTACGTGTCAACCAAAACTGGCTGTAGTTACAAAACATTAGCAATTTGCAGGATTTTTGCCTTTTTTTTACCTCATTTGCATATTCTTGACACAAACATTTTCATTCCAAGAAATTCACACCTCCACTCCTGGTGCACCTGTACTCCAAATACTAAGATGGTAAATGCTGCAGTTTTTGAGTTTTTGATGTGGACGGACATACATACAATTACATACAGTCACCACCGATCTACCATATAAGCTCTCTTTGATATGTATACATATACCAAATGTGAGCTAAAAACCAACCGCTTGAACTTGCAAGTCAGAAAGTAGTGAACACTGTCACAGATCAGATTACCAGTACAGGGGTTTCACTAAAATTTGAAGTAGAAGGCCATAGCTGCAAAGTAGGGGGCCAATTGCGCGCGGCGGGGGGGGGGGGGGGGGGGGGGGGCATGTTGACCTTTGACCCAACATTATATTATTAATCATTCTTCACACCAACTCATTTCAGTGTTTCAACCTTTTATTTAGTAGCATGATGTTATTACAGTTACAATTTAATCCTCTTTCTACCAAGCTCCATAGGCTTCACATGATGATGATGCAATGCCAGTGTCTGGCTGAACGGTTTTGTCACAACTCGATGCCCCATCTGAGATAAAAAAAAAATATAGGAAAATGAAGAATCCAAATCATTGGAAATGCTAACATAATTATCAAGATCACCACTAGTCTACCCATACAATAATAGCTAGGGAGCAAATTACCCATATTTACTTTAAAGTTTTGATAGGCAGTGGGAAAAAATGATGCAAGTGTAACTGTGATTGGCGAAGCAAACTAAGTAAGGTAAAATCAGCATACAAAAAACAATGTATGTTACCTTTAGGAGTTAAATAATATAGGCAGCAAGACTAGTGTAAGGATTTAAGTAAAGTTATTACAAAGGAAAAGCAGTGTTACAGTTTTAAATTTAAGTACTAGGTACGTGCAACTTAAACAACAATCCCATTAGACCGTGGCACACCGAATTTTAAAGGTATTATTACTTACGCTGTCATTTGAAAACTTATCCTGAAAAACAATTGTACAAAAGAAATATCAATCTCCGTTGTTTACAATCAGCTGGCGCACAGAAACTGGGTACGCTGACGTCACTCATCAGTTAAGTTTCAACCTGTGATGTAAACTGTGCGCATTGCTATTTGTCGACTGAAATCATATTAATAAAAATTTGTCATCTTAATACAAACAATACTCCATAGCAGTCTACATTCAAAATAAAAATTCAGGTACAACAAAATTGACAAAACGTAGCGAACGAACCCACGTACATGAACGTCCATCTCTCGATTGTTTGGTCTTGAACGTTGCACACAGTTGACCAACGATGAATTATTTCGACAAAAATTAGTGAAACTCGGGTCTAAATTCTTTCTAAAGAGGTCCATAACTTCAAAACGAAGCTTAAAGCTTACCTTTTAAAAAGAACTCTTCAATTTTCCGCCATTTCGGCGGACCCCCACTTCCCTGAAGACGTGTCCGCTTAGCCGACGACGCCATAATGGAATCCGTTTGGAAAGTGTGACTGGTGACGCTGACGTCATTACAATTACTAAGTGTGTCCCGGATGCGCTATAGTCACGCCCACTTCTCATCGTGCGTCCTGTTGAGTACATAGCATCGTACGTACTTTCGTCGTACTGAGGTTACGTGACGCAACGCTGGATATTTGACCATGTTCGATCGGTCACGACCATTTGCTCAGCAAGTTCGTCGATTTTTTCATTAGAAACAACTTCGAATTGACCTCTTTTTTACTCGAGGGATTGACAAATATCTACCTACAATGGGCATGAACGAGTATAAAATCAAAATAATCGTAATGGCTTGAGGAAAAGTAGACGGCCAGTTCAGTGCAAGTAGCCGGCCAATTGGCCGGTGGCCGGCGCTTAGCGAAAACCCTGCCAGTATTTGAATTTAAAGCATTGTTCAGTTTCTCCTCAAGTACATAGATGGATTGTAAATTGATTTGCATGTATGGTACTATGAACACTCATACAAGTCTACAAATCAAAATATGTTACCATGGATACTGGTACATACCTGTCAGGCGCTCTTGGGGCAAAACAACTCGTTGTACAACAAATGCATAGGATATTTTTAGCTCCAAGCTCTTGGATTTTCTCTTCAATTTGCACCAAGTTTGTCCGAAGTTCATCGCCTTCTAGTACATTGTCTATGACAATTGGGGTGAAACCTACCGTAGCACAAAAACAAACACAAATAATCATTGGATGAGATTTCAACTACAAGCAAAATGAACTTCATCAAAAATATCAGTGCTACATGTACTTGGTACTTCTCCTAAGTTTCAAGACACTGTAAAGAAACTTAGCAAATTGTGCAAAAATGTAAACATACATCTGAAAATTTTCAGTTTCAGGATATTGTCTTTCAAGATATCATTAAAATAGTTCTTGATGTTAATTATGTCATGAGAACCACAACATAAATATAGCCTATACTGACTTGTCTTACAAAGTTTCTCACAATATCTATCTGCAGTGGCCAATATTGTTTACATGATGCTGCTATATGTAAATTAGCTTACAACTTGATCACCATTATCTATGAAAATTGCAAATGTTTCATGAAAGCATAATTCTGTTGAAACCGTCTCATGTACAGAGAGAGGTTGAGTTTGATACAAACATGAAGAAGTTCAGGTAGAATGCAGCAGGGGGACAGATATTCGGACTCCAAAACTTTTTCAATTCTCCTCTGATCTACCATTTATGGGGGCTCATTTTAAAGCTCTTGGTGTAATAAACTTTTTTATCATCTTAGATTTTTGAAAATTTTATTTACATGGGGATGGTGACCATTTTGAATTTCAAATAACGGTAAATGTTAGGTAATTGGTTTCTTTAGATTCAGAGCCAGAAAGGTTTAAAGTTTCATTAGGAAAGTTTGAGTTTTCATTTTTGAGGCACATACTACCTTAATTGTAGGCTTTTCAAAAATAATTACAGTACTTCAACACACATGTGACATCCCTTCCGTAAAGACATACCAAACATCACTGCCAAAATTGGATTTAAATTCATCACACTACCCAACATAACTGGATTTTAACACTTTCACGTACCTGCCGTATTAATTGCCTTGAAACATGTCTTCTGATCAATCCTCGGCCACAGGATATACTTTGTGTTTGGCCTAAGATTCCGAAGTGCTAAAAAGCATAAAACGATACCCATGCCTGTTGCCATGGGCACAATAAAACTACTTGATATAGTTCTAGCCCCTGCAATAAAGTGATAATATATCTATATCAGATACAGGACATATCAGTTGAGGACACTAAATTTGATGAAATTTTGATAGATGTATTTGCTGTACAGTACAGTACAACTATTTGTGCAAGCTATGAGTCCAAAGTCTATTTGGTCATTTATTTGTACCGTACATGATGTGGACATATACTGTTATATATACATGCATGACGATGCAAACGGTATGCTTTCTAAATCAAACTGTTAAAATACATCTATACATGTTGCAGAGCTTCATATTAGAGAGAGGTTGTGACAGATGGTGACTGGTTTCTTGAACAGCAATAAATAGGCACTTGTGCTTTTTAACCCTTTCACCACCATGGTTTGTCCCAAATCCATTGTTTTCTATGGTAAAGTTGGACCTGTATTCAGGGAACTGGGGGTGAAGGGTTAAGCACTTGTATATCGAAGCCAAGGAAAGTGAAGTTTATTTAAAGTACCTATTTGGTATCATAACTTGTGCTAATGCAGAGTTTTTGCTAAGGTTTGGGAAAATTGGCAAAAACCATGGCAACATTTCTACTGTTCTCCTACTCTGATTGCAGTGACGTACCGTGAGGAATGCTGGTAAAGACAACTGTGGAACCCTGGTAACATTTACCAGTCCTCCTTACCATCTTCAACCAAATCACTGATATGATATTGTTCTTACCTGCAATTTTAATAGCATCTGTCACTAAAATATTTGCTAACTTATTTATCAAGCTGGATCCAGCAGCTTTGGGTTGGATTGCTGTGACATCGCCAGACCTACCGATACCATGGCCCATTCTGTAAAGACAAAACTTATATTTCAATAAAGATTCATGAAATTTATAATACTTTTTTAACATATAGCAAAAGGTCATTTCAAGGGCATGCATAACATCATCAATGGTGAATATAAGGTTCACATTATGACAGACACAGAACATTGAATTTTTGTCGGCTTTGCGTCAATACATGAATGTCAATCATACCTCATGGTACAAAGGGCACATGTAGTTTTGACCCTTGTATTACATTCACTATTTTCAGTTTGAATCACCAGCATAAGGTATACCTCTGCCGCCACTAGATCCTTCTATATTCACATTGTTTTCAATGTGCTTGGCAGATTCCATTTATAATAAGGAAATAGGGGTGAATGAATTACCGTCAAGATCAAAGCAAATGAAGAAACATTTCTATCTGTCAGAGGCACATATGGGTTGAAAATATTGTACATCCATGAAATTACCAAAATCTTAATTTCTACAGTTTTTCCACAGTGTATTGAAAGTTACTGAATCAATGCATGTTCCTTGTTCACAATAACGACATGCTGGTATTTGCCATCACAATAGTGTAAAAGTATTTGTACTATTTACAATTTATCTACAAACGTGCGGGCAATAACAGAACATGATGGCACATTGTAATCAAAGACTGGATTAGTGGATATATATACATACAAGTGTTTTTTATTAGGTTTGGGAAAACTGTATGTCAGGTTAGTGTTAAACAATAGCAGATGCAATCAAAGATGTTTTTTCAACAAAATATACGGTATTATTATACACCTACTGCCGTAACCTATGGGAGTTTGACCGTCCAATAACTTTCCGTATTTTGTATAGTACGCGGAGTCCCGAATACGGGAGACGCGCGACGCGCCTGTTTGACCTTTGACCTAGTGATTATCGGATGTAAACAAACTATTTTACGGTGAGTTATAGACATAATAACAACTTCCACCAAAATGTATTTGTAGTATAAGGTTTAAAACACGCTAAACACAAAACTGAGTCTAAATGCAATTGATTTTTGTTTTAAAAAACTAATTAAATTGAAAATATTCAGCGAAGTTTGCTAGTGCAGCACTGAAAATTAATTGGCTTCGTGCCAACGGAGCAGTAATCGCGCGCGTTCCACTCATATCGCGCGTGCCGCATCCCTCAAAATTTACCATAGAACTAGTTTATACGGACGATTAAAGGGGGGTGTATAATAATAGGGTTATACACAAAATACGGCCCTGTATGGACTCGGGCTCAGTGAGTGACGTATTGGACTCGCCTTCGGCTCGTCCAATACGTCACTCACTGAGCCCTCGTCCATACAGGGCCGTATTTTGTGAATAACCCTATATTATCATTCTAGCCACCATTATGTTCTACAAATATGAACTCTGAATCTGTCAAACAGTTGGCAAGGTTAAACCATCACACAAAATGACATATCAGAGTAAAAAATTTGACAGCCTGAGTCCTTTCACTGGTTCCATGATGCTTTGCACACTAGGGTGAGTAACTGAACATTTGAGGACAATGCTACCCTGGACGATCCATTCACAATGCACAAAACTTTTTTTCATCATTATGCATTGTATTACTGGACATATACATATACATATACAACAAAAACATGATTTCTTTCAAGTGTGTATGCACAGTTTTCAACTGCATTGTGGAATAACCAGGAAAAGGTCTATTGACATAGGGTATTCGGAGCATTTACTATGTGCAGATTAGGTATGAATATGGACATGAATTCCTTGCTGGGTGGATGGGGGTGGGGAATGAACTTTTCATGTACTTTGCAATCCACTGGGTATTATTACCTGTAATGCCTCCTTGCAACCAAGTCTGATGCAAATCTCGCTTCTCTCTCCCCAACACCGCAGTTACCATGGAAATTGTTGCTGTCCATCATGGCAAATTCATGCAAGAGTAACTCGATCGTAGCATCATCCCATCCCTCCTCCGGCCACCTCCTCTGTCAAACATGATAGATATAGAGTGATAAGACTGCAGTACCTTATTATAATAACATAATACAAGCAATAACCACGCTCTGTAAATTCACAGTTCATGGGGGACTCTGGCAAATTACTGTGTACTTTTTCTTCATGTGTTTCATCTTACAAATCTTGTACAGGGTAATTTGCCCGCACTTTGATACTACAGCTTTCATTGCGCTCAAAAAGACAATGCTATGCTGTGCTGTGCACAGTCAATCACTGACAGGTAGAACCGGATATGAACTCTACAATTTTCATCTGCAGTTCAACTTCAAGTTACTTTTGGACAACCTAAGGCTGATCTATTGCACACTCGTGTTTCAAATAAGATCAGTCCTTTTCTAGCTAAGCTATATAATTTTGTATGCCTTTTTTGACTGATTTTATCAAAGTAAACATATTATATTCTCGAATTAAACTTTCTTAACTGTGTCTGAACATTGTTGTTGTTGTTTGCAACACTGTTTATGAATAATACCGGTAACTGAGCTCCGAAAAGGCTTCATTTCCAACGACATCATTTACATACAACAGAAAGATGTGCTCAACGAAAATTTACATAAAGTTTGGAATTTTTAGTTTGTGTAATAGTATCAAAGTTTCACCAAAGTCATTGGGGACATTCGCTCAGCTGCTTTCGCTTTCAAATAGACAATCTGATCCTAAATTGGAGCTAAAACCACAGTTACGTGTGGTTCGATACATTTGCAGACCAAGGCGGCCGCTGTGTATCGAACCATACGTAACTGTGGCTAAAACCACGGTCCTTTTGTGGAGGGACCGTGTTTGTGGAGGGACCGTGCTAAAACATATAATATTGTCTGAAGGAGTGCGTTTAACAGTTAGATGTCATACATACGTGTTCGATGAATGTCCGTATTACTGTTTCTCTTGCTCGCAAGGCTTGGTGTGCCTGTTTCACGTACGAACTGGGTAAGAGTTTCTCGCAGTGCGCGAAACTTTCGGCATTCATCGTTTTGATCCCCGTAAAATACAAATCGTTACAAACACACCGAATTCATCCAGAGATATGTCGAGAAATTTGCAGTTATCCGGGCCCGCTAAAGTTCCTTGATGATGACAAAGCGAGCGTCTCTCGAGTCATGCGACTTGCCACTCTCAGTAAACTCAAATAACCCGGAAGTGCCCAGCAACACCTACGTGAGGTTATCTAAATCCACGCGAAAAAAAGTTCGTTCAAATGATATTAATATGTCGTGATAGTAGGATTAAACGGCAGGCTCTTCACAAGAACATTTGCATAGAGTAAAAGTACAAATATATTTCTGGTTCGTATTTGTATGAAAAGTTGCAATAAATGATTGCGGATTGATATTTTTCAAAGGGTCAAGATACAGAGTACTTTCTGAGGTCATTCCTGCAACCCGGAAGACGTTGAACGCATTGCACTGTGTATCGAATGTACCAGTAAATCGCGATACAGTGGGCTGATCTTGGTTTTTCAAGTAATTCTTTCAACTATTCGGTAACGTATCTTTTCCATACCATAAAATTTTACGTCACATTCATATTATAGTCTCTCTGACTCTGCTGACTGTTAAATCGCACATCATGCATCTACGAATTGCAAGTTTTAATTGTAAAAATGTGAAAACGTCTGTTAACGAAATCAATTTATTATGTAATTCTAATGATATTGTTTTACTTCAAGAGACTTGGTTAGCTGCCGATGAACTCAGTTTTCTTAGGAATATTAATGACTTTTTTTATGCTGATGGTATTTCAGCCATGCCTGTTGATAAAGAAATTCTTATTGGACGCCCCCATGGCGGCCTTGGTATCTTGTGGAGAAAGGATTTTGGAAATGCTATTAAAATTTTGAAATTTGATAATGAAACTGATAGGATTATGGGTGTGCTGTTTGAATGCAATGATCAAAAATTAATTATTCTTAATGTATACATGCCATGTGATGATAGAAGTAATAATGAAAACTATGAATGCTTTTTAAGTCATCTTGGACTTGTGCATTCTATAGTTACTGAATGTAATACCCCATGTGCATATATTGTGGGAGACTGGAATGCTTGTGTTAACAAAAACAGCTCTTTTGGTAATGAACTCAAGTCTTTTTGTACTGATCATAATTATGTACTTTCAGATGTTAAGCTTTTAGATGTTGGAGACCATTTCACTTATTTCAGTGATTCGCATGCCACCACATCCTGGCTTGATCACTGTTTATCAACTTTTCAGGGTCACAATGCCATTTCTAATATTTCCATTCTTCATGATTTTCATACTTCAGACCATTTTCCTCTGTGTATTTCTATCAATACTGGTAGCCTCCCGCATTTTGATCTTGATTCTGACAATCATGTAAGTTTCTGTAAATGGCATCTTGCCGACGAACACCATATTGAAGCATATCGCTTAAATTGTGATGATTTGCTTAACGAACTTGTCATACCTTCCCATCTTTTACATTGTACTGATGTTAATTGGAACAATACCAACCATCATAATGATATTGATTTGCTGTATAGCAATGTTGTACAGAGTCTATCTCAGGCAGCTGAGATGAATATTCCTCATTCGAAAACAAAGAGAAATTTTAATATTCCTGGATGGAATGAATTTGTTAAGACTGCCCATGATGAAGCTAGATTTGCTTTTAAACTCTGGATGAGCTTTTCAAAGCCTAAGCAAGGTCATATATTTCGCAGGATGCAGACTACCAGAGCCCATTTTAAATATGCTCTGCGTTGGTGTAAAAACAATGAGCGTACAACTAGAGCAGATGCTCTTGCTTCAGATTTAATCAATAAGAACGACATTCAATTCTGGAAACATGTAGAACAACAAGCGTCTAGTCGGGTGCCTCTTGCCATACAGTCGGGTGCCTCTTGCCAATACAGTCGGGGGAGCTACGGGACATAAAGACATAGCTAACATGTGGTATAGCCATTTTAAAGATTTGTACTCTTCTGTTAAGACAGAGAGTAATAAGTCATTTGTTGAAGAACAATTGTTGAATATTCAGCTTAATGACTCCCATAAAATGTTTTCTGTTAATGATATTAGGACTGCTGTCAGTAAGTTGGAAAAGAGTAAAGCTTGCGGTCCTGATGGTATTTCATCTGAACATATACTGTATTCTAGTCATAGACTTGCTGTACTTCTGACTATTATTTTCAATGCTTGTCTGTTACATGGTTATTTACCTTCTAGTATGATTTCTACTGTTTTGGTGCCTATTATCAAAGATAAGGCCGGTGATATAGCTGACAAGGGCAATTATCGACCCATTGCGTTGTCATCTGTATTTTCTAAGATTTTGAAAATGTCTTGTTAACTTATATCGAGTCATATTTATATACATCAGATAACCAGTTTGGTTTTAAGGCTAAACACTCTACAGATCAATGTATTTATCTCTTAAAGGAAGTTATTCAGTTTTATAAGACACATAAAACTCCCATGTTTTTATGTTTTATGGATGCCTCTAAGGCGTTCGACCGTGTCAATCATTGGACACTTTTTCAGAAGCTTTTATCGAGAGGAGTTCCTGAAATATTCGTACGACTGATTGTTTTTTGGTATAGATTTCAACAAGTGTGCGTTAGGTGGGGATCTACATTATCTACTGCATTTAATGTTTTAAACGGTGTTCGTCAAGGGGGCATTCTTTCGCCACTTTTCTTCAATGTTTACATTGATGAACTTAGCTATAGTTTATCCAGTTGTAATGTTGGCTGTCTTTTTGGTGGTAGAAGACTTAATCATATTTGTTACGCTGATGATTTAGTTATCTTTTGCCCGACAAGCAAGGGCCTGCAAAAACTTATTCGTATTTGTGAGGTTTACGGTGCTGAACATGATATCATTTATAATCAAAAGAAAACTGTATGTATGATTGTAATGCCCAATAGCTTTAAACTTATCAATATGCCTGAAATTTGTCTTAGTGGTATGAAGCTTTCTTTTGTCCACTCGTACAAGATTTGGGTGTTTTTATAATTAGCTCTTTCAACGATGACGATGACATTAAAAGACAAATGCGGCTATTGTATATTCGTGGTAACTTTCTTTTCAGGAAGTTTGCTTACTGTTCTATACAGGTGAAAACCAGATTATTTAAATCATTTTGCTCAAATTTATACTGCTGCCAGCTTTGGTCCACCTTTACAAAGCGCTCTCTGACGAAAATTCGAGTGGCGTATAATAATTGTTTCAGACGACTTTTTAATCTGTCAAGACGTTGTAGTATTAGTACCATGTTTGTTGTCTATGATGTATTGTCTTTTGGCGAGTTACTGCGTAAAAACATTTTTAACTTTATGAACAGAATTAAGAGATCTCAGAATTCTTATATTAAGACTATTTATGCTTGTACATATATTGACTCACTACAGTGCAGGCACTGGAGAACTATTTTATACTGAAGTTGTTTTTTCTTCTGTATAGATGATTGTTTGTGTGTATCTGTTATTTTTCTTTATTTTATGCTATTTTTCTATGGGCCTAGAGCCTGATTCAAATAAATAAATAAAATAAATAAAAAAAATAAAATAAAAGAATACCGATACATTTTGTACCGTAAGCTAGCTCCATCATGACATTGTGATGTAGGTAGGGACATACCGGACAGTGCAGTGAGCTGAAAAGAGTGAGACAATCCTAAACTCTGTATGAAAAATTGTCTCGAAAATGGGATGCTAAATTGTTTTATCTCTCAACAAAAGCTGTGGATTACGGCTTCATGTAAGACTAATCACAAATGGTGAAACAGATTTACGATTCTCACCTCATTACCGTGGTGATACTGCAAGTCGCTTCACTAACACGTTGAGTTGCCTGAACACAAGGCAACATTGTCGTGTGAGTGGTAGGGCTGACGGTAGAAGCATAATAATGTATCAAGACTCGATAGCATACATGTAGCTTATATTTTCCCAACTCCTGCTGCTGTCACTTCACGTGCACGGGCTCAATCCCTCTACCCCAATAAAGGATTGAGCATGGATGCACAATAATATATTTTTGTACATCCATGGATTGGGGAACATTGTGATAGGGAGACTGTGATTTTAAATATGAAAACAGATGTAATAGAGTCATTGGTGTACCGGGGATGGTCCTAATTCAAGCCAAGTTGCATTCAAACACGTTCCATCTATCATGACCGTTATTCAAATGACTGTTTGTGTTACATGACGAGAATGCTCTTCAGTTTCAGGCAATCATTAGTGTTCTACATAAAAAAATATAATGGCTACCAGTGGTGGAATAGGAGATACCTCAGAAATAGGTGCTGGGGATAGCGTTTGTGAAGCTGAGAAATTAAGTGAGAATACTAAAGAAGTAAGCAGCTCTGCTGTGGAGAAAGACAGTTCGGAATCTGATAATGATGGAGACAGAGATGAATTTTATGATGCTTTGGATGAGATTAACAAAGATGGGGAAGAGCCAGTGAGACTAGATGATTCGTCGCCTGACAAAGTGGTAAGTACGGACGCTGAAACAACAAAGGAAAAACTGTTTGAACAAAGAGAAAGTACAGTCACAGAGGAGAAATCTGTAATTGAACTGAAGGAAAGTAATGATGAAACTGACAAACAGCAATGTGTCAAAGACGGGAATATGGATACTTGTAAGGATGAACTTGTTAGTGAAGGAAAAGAATCCATGGATACGCCGGAAACTAGTGCCACTGAAAGTAATGAGCTACAATGGGAATGCCATACATTGGAAGAGAATGACGAGAAAGAGAACAGTGATGATAAACTGCTGGATGAGGAAGAGGATGGTGATGAGAAACTGCCGGATGAGGAAGAGGACGTTCCAGATGAGACAAGTAAACCCAAACCAACAACCCTAGAGGAAGATGAGGAACATTTGAAAGAACTGGAGAACAGCATGACTGAAGAGGAAAAGGAAGTGAGTGAACATGATTTGCATAGATGGTTTGGACTTTGTCACTCTATGAAAGATATTTGTGATTTCTTCTGGATATAAAAACAACCTTTTATTGCATGGATAGGAGGCCGAACGTCAAAAAAAGATTTCTGCGTTTGCCAAGAGCATGCGCGTGTGCCAGCCGTGGTATATTGCGAATATACCATGGTTGTTTTCACGTCTTGACCAATCATGTTGCTGCATTTGTGCTATCAATATACTGGTATGATATAATTATTTGAAATTCAAAATGGCTGCCATCCGTCTGTTAACTCTATGGGGGAAAATAAAATTTTCGATTTTCAAAAGAACTTAGATGGTAAAATTTTTCTTACTCGCAGTGCTTTCAAATGAGCTCTCACAAGTGGTAGATTAGAATAAAGAATTGAACTAATCTGAGAGTAAGAATATCTGTCCCCATGGCACAGTCTACCAAAAGTTGTTATGTTTATATATCATGAAAAAAAATTTCCTGTAGGAAGTTTTTCATACTGTGTACGTTAGGACAGTTCACAGAAATTCATAGGAAATAGAAAAGGGTAATTTGTTCTCAAATTAGTCAGACATGTAATACAATTGTCTGGCAAAAACAAGAAAATCAGCTACAATTCTAGCTACAATTGCACTTCTAGTGTGCATCCAAATAGCTGTCCCATTTAAAAATAACCAGCACTGTCTTACCTGTGTGATGGTGTATGATGTCCCATGCAGTATTGATACAGCATTTTTTCAGGTCATATTAACTGTTTTCTATATTATTGCAGATGAGAAAAGATGAAGCTCAAGAGTTGAAAACAAAAGGCAATGAATTTTACAAGAATGAAGGTACAGATATCAGCCATAACATTGTTTTACCGTACCACAAAGTACAATGCCAGCCAACATTCCAGAAGTGGTACAGCCCTACGTTGCTTGAAGCCACAACAACTGAAGTCAAAACACAAAGGCCCCCTTATGGTAGCACTTACTGCTTCCATAAGTACGGTACTAATTATTACGCCCTCAGTTTGTGGCAGTACCACTTCTTGAATGTTGCCCAAGAATATACTATTATACATGTAGTACGTTGAGTAGCATTGTGTAGTATTAAATTAACAAGATCATGATAGGGAAATTTTAATGTCATGTGGCATGAGATGACCATATGAGATGTGTGCATTTAAATAATCATATCAAAATCAAACTTTCAGTAGTAATCTTTGTAGTGGTTATCAGAATATTTTTGCATAGAGACCAAAGCCTCAGGATCATCCTGGTGTGCTCATTAATGCTCACTCACTTTGATGCAGAAAAAGTTTTCATGAATTTGTGGCGTTATTAAGACAGATTGATGTAATCTGTTGGAAACTTTGACTCAAACTCAGTCACATGAAAATTCTATTTATGATGTCATCATGTTATAATTTCTTTGTAATGATTAGAATTTAAACAACCAGGAAAGTTTGCAATATTGAAGTCTTAAGGTTTATCTTGAGTAATCTGGTTTTGAAATTTTGATGATTCATTTGACAAATATCTTGTTTAACATTATTTCATCCTACAGAATATGGTGAAGCTATCCACACCTATGGCCAAGCATTGCAAATCTGCCCTCTGTGTTACAAAAAAGAAAGAGCCATTATGTATTCAAACAGAGCTGCTTGTCATCTCAAACTAGTAAGTGAAAACTTGTCATCTCAGTTATTTTCATTTTATTATTGTTTATTATTTTGATGCCCACTCATTTCACCATCTTGCTATTTTGTTACATGACAGAAACTTTTTTGGCCAAATCTTTCATAAAGACAATCTTATTCTTGGAACATATTGATGACAGGGACTTCCCTGCATACCAGAGGACAAATGTAAATGTTACCAATACCATCTGCACAGCAAATGTATCTGGTATCCTGTCAGCAATGGGCGCTGTATTTTGTGTGATAAAGCCTGATCTAGAAAGTTAAAAGTTATAAACAAAGAAGTGTCATATGTATCTGTGCTACACTCAAATATTACAATTATCACTTTGTTTTTTTGAACCTTGATATTTTCATATTTTATTTAAATATTGCACTGTGTCGATATCTAAAAGTGTGTAATTCCTGTAGGTTGTCATTTGATATTTTGAGTCATATGGGATTAACCTACAGTACTTGTACAAGTAGGGCAGTATATATGTCCCTATTCTGAACTCTAATTTATGCTATCTTTAATACAGGAAGAAAGAGAAGAAGCCATCGCTGATTGTTCAAAAGGTAAATGGAATATAAAAGCCCCTGTTTCAGTCGTCATGTGAAATGTGTACGCAAATTGTGGAATGAAAGATTCAACTTTGGTGTTTTGGAGATGAGTATCTGTTGACGGTACTGTGTAGTAAGATCTTTGGAAAGTCATGTGACCCACTAGAATTTTGAAATGACTTGAGGTCGTAGAAAAAAATAGACTTTCTTTGTTTCCCGACAGTAGATTTGTAAGGATCTCACCAACATGTAAACTTTGGAAAAAATGGAGTGAGTAAAGAATAATATAACATGATGTATCCATGCATTTACGCCAGTTATTTGATCTTCTGTTAAATTTTCTTGGCTAACCATAAATTTATGAGCATGTACCTCTCAAAAAGGACGTATGTACAAGAGCAGCAATCATCTTGTGTGGATAAAAATTTTCCCCGAGACGGAGAACAGAATTTCATAATGTGACCATTTGCATCCATCTGTCCACAAGTTTTTGAACTCTTCTTGACACTGCAGGTGAAAACTATATTTGTAATTAATATACAGTTATACACAATCAAGACATTTCATTGTACTTGTATTTTGGTTTTTGTGCAGCTCTTGAACTTCATCCAGCGTATCTGAAGACGTTGATCAGAAGAGCTCAGACTTATGAAAAAGAAGAGAAGTTAGACGAGGCTCTCACTGACTATCAGAAAGTATTAGAGTTAGATCCGGGATCCTATGTTGCGAGGGAAGCTTGTATGGTAAGCATTAGCTGGTGTCTTCAAGCCCTTGTATGACTCAAACAGGTCTCAGTCTCAGAAACTGTATAGATGTTTTAGTTTCTAACTGAGGACTCAGAAAAATTTTACTGTCAGGGGAGGCGTCTAATGGTAGTGGGAAAAAAATGGTGATGATGTCATCAATACATTTAGCGATTTTGATGTAAGAAATAAAAGTGTCTTTCAGGCATCTTGTCAAGACTGGTTTCTATAGTGTGTTCAGTAGGAAGTTAGAGCATGATATGTATAAGCTATGACAAATTTAGCAAACAGAAAAAACCCAAAACTTATGTATAATTATGAAATGTATGCATAATTCAAATGAATCTTTGGTATCAAAACACTGTGATGATTTGCCGATAGGTCATACTCTTTTGTCAGTTCCATCTTCTGTAAAGTTGTTTGATCTTTGATCAGAAACTTATTCAGACCTGTTGCAAATCAAGTTCTGGACAATCTGTATTGTTTCTATTGTAAAGTTTGGTTGCTTTCACCCTTTCATCACTATGGTTTTGCCCAAATTCATTGTTATTAATGGTGAGTGTGGAGCAGTTTACAGGGCATTAGGGGTGAACAGGTAAATCCAAAAGGGGTGAAGGGAATTGATATTGCGGAAAGAGAAATTTTCCCCTTAAAGACAGTGAGGGCTGCAGTCTCATTTGAAATATATACAATCTTCAACTTCTGTAGTACTCACAGAAATATATTCTTTTGTTCAGATAACTAGTGTAGCTGATCAAAAGTATGGCTGGCTTCAAACAGAATGCAGTATTTTGTAAAAAGCTGGAATTTCTGATAAAATTTTCAAAATTTTTTCCTGTCTCTTAAGTATATTGAAATATACAGTGCACGCCAAAGTAACAAAGCACATAATGTACAAGATGGCATGTTGTTGTTGACAAAAGAACACTTGTCACGGCTAAAATTCAGTTGTTAACAATCAGATTTGTCATCACATGCGTGACACAGACTGTGTTTGCAAGTTGCGAGGAACATTACATCATGGTTTCTTGAGCAGGACAAGAAACTGTATTGAACAAACAGACAATAACTAGTGGAAAATACATCAAAAGCCAATAGCTAATGGGGCCTTGATTTAAGGACAACTTCCTCTTGTGACAGATGTTTCTTTCAGTTCAACATGTCTTGTATTTTTTAAATTTCAGAGACTTCCCGAAGAAATCAAAGAAAGAAATGAAAAGCTGAAAGATGAAATGATTGGAAAACTGAAAGATTTAGGCAACTTGTTTCTTAGACCGTTTGGTCTGTCAACGAACAATTTTCAGCTTCAACAGGACCCCCAAACAGGATCCTATTCTGTCAACTTTCAACAAAATACCCAAAATAATGGAAAATAACTTGGAATGTGCTGTTAATTTTTGTTTATTATACTACATGAGACAGTCTGAAGACTTGAAATTTTGAAGTGGAAGTCAGCAAGACAAAATAATAATAAGCTTTATAAGTTTTTAATGGAATGGCTTAGAGTGTGGTAAAAGAGGCAGTCTTTGAAGAAATGGAATCTGACTTCTGTGCTGCAAGCAACTGAGCAAATTCAAAGTAATGGAATGGATCATGCACGCTCTCAGAAGTCAGACTCAATGTGGCATAGCGCCCTCAAGTGGTCAAGTTTATGAAAACAAAAGCAAACACTTCGCCATGTCTCTACAGCAACCACCTGCCTCCCAGTTGATTTGAGTGCAAAATTATGATTATGAGAACGTTTTTTATGCTTTAATATCTTCTTGAAGTACTTGCCTGGTTATTGTCCAGGGTACCCCTTTCGCAATTGAAAGTTATGTCAGTAGCTGTGAGACAGTATTACCACCATATAAGGTTATATATTAGGAAATTCTCTTCGGCTGCGTGGATGTTATCAATTTACCCTAGAGCATACTCGGCACTTTGATCTTTCAGTGCATGAATTTAGGGGATAAGTGTGATAAAAAATGATTTCATTTTACGAGTAATGATGAATTTACTTTATTTATTTATTATTCTCAATCCAACTGTGCAATCAGGTCCTTGCAGCATCTGTTTCTTTGCAATAATAGTTTGCGGTACAACAGTGGCATTCAGCTGATCACATTATTCTCTCGTACACAAATATTTTACCACAATGCAAGTATCTCCAGTTGCTGCCTCATCTTTTGGTATTAAAAAAACCAGTTGCACAATGATTACAAAGGACAATTTGATGATGAGCCGCATAAACCAACCTGTGTTACACTCCTCTGTAGCTCGCATGTTGTTTGAGTCACAGCAACTGTAAAGTCACTGCTTTCCAATATTTAGTGACAAATTTTGAATGGCTGTCTGTACAATTCTGGGATTTAGATTTCATATGTATATAAGCTGTCAAATTTGTAAAAATGGTCTAGTTTCGTCATGACTGAAAGATAGTTTAATCTTTACTTCACACCTTCTTTCAGATTTCCTTTATGTGCTCACGCAGGGAATGTTACACATGGCATCAGCCATTTTTATATGCACCAGGGGAAATCATTTGTGTTTCAAAATTTACCAATATTTCGCTTCTGTAAGTATTACAGTGCAGAGGGTATCAGTATCTTAAACCTGTGATAACCGTAGCAGATACAAACTTGTCTTCCAAATTGCACAAACAATGTAGTTACTGGGCACTGTGAGCAGAGTTAACAAGGAAATACAATGGTGAGGTTTGTAGAGCTGGTAGTAGAATATGACCTGTGTCATCTACGTAATGCAGAAAACTAAATGTAACTCTATCCTGGACAGAATGATGTGAATTTTGTAATACTAAGGTTAAACTGAATCATGGTGAACAATCGGACATGTTTCCAAACTTGATTGAACAGCACATGGAGAAAAGCAACGGGTGTGACTTGGATGAAAGAGAACAATGCATCCATAGTGCTTCAGTGTATCGAAGAATCAGAGAAGTTTCTGGTAGGAAAGGCTTCAAGAAATTACCCCGTTTTTCACCAATTTGAATTTGTCCAGTGCCTTTGTTATACCGGTACTCATGACATCTGTGAAAATATGAAACCAAACGCAAATTATCAGTGAGATTTTGATGCATCAAAAATGAACTTTCACGTTAAATTAACCCTTTGAGCACCAAAGTCAATTTGTGTTGCCCTTATAAAATTTACCCTAAGCAAATTTTTTTAAGATTTTTGCCAAAATTTTGATGAAAAACTGTAGCCAATGGAATGTGATATCACTATGGTCCAAAATTATGCAAAAAGTTACAGAAAATTTATAACAATCGGTAAAATGTTGCATTAAAATTTTTTTTGGAAAAATTACAGCACTCAAAGGGTTAAAACAACAAGAAGATATTGAAAAGATGGTATGACAAATATCTGACGGAACATTTGAAAGATAATGTAATTTGCAAGTGCGTCAGAAATTATGATACACTGAATCTAATCCTATGTGAAGATGATGATCTACAGCACGTACCCCTGACCCTCTGGGAGGAAAGGGAATAATCGCAATAGGGTGAGCCTATATTAGAAATTTAATACAGGAATTTTAAGACACCAATGGGGAGTAGTTTAAAATCAGAATGTACGTGCATGCATATCAAGGTACTGTCTATACATGTAAGCCAACCTTTCATAAATTGATACATAGACATCCCTGGTTACAAAGAGTCAAACAACCTTTTGTTAGAATCTGTGTCTCTCTTTGCTCTGAAAACAATATTTTGCTTTTATTCTTGATGCATACTTTTAGACTAATTAGAGTTCTGTCTCATCCATTCATCAACAAAGGTGATTGAATAAAATACGATTGATGTTGTGGTTCGCCTAATTAGTTTAAAACTGCAACTTTTGAATGTTGTTCTATTCGGAGCCAATTGAGGTCCTTTTCTATGGACAACCATCTGGCTTTGTAGAATAATAGAGATGTCAAGTTGTGAATGGTTTAGTGTAATATGAATGTTTGAATATAGCATCTGTGTGATCTGGGAGAAATGCTGCCATTTGTTAGTTTTGTCGTCTGCCAAACTCGTAGAGTACACAAATGAAAGTACAGTCAACTGCAAAGAAAAGGAATTGTGTATGAGAAATTCTACCCCGGAGAGTTTCTAGGAAAAAAGACACCGCGGTGAAATAATGTACGAAGACTCACCACTTGGGTTTTATTGACTTATGGTAATATTCAATTGTGGCCCCGTGAACCACATTGTATTTTAGTTTGGCTCTGTGCCAATGATGTAGCGATGTTTTTCCTGTTTATATGTAAGCAAGTGCACTTGACAAGGGTGGGTGGGCACCGGGTAGGTTGAATAATTTACTTCCTGTAATGCAATGACCTAATTTCCTGTCCAGGCCAGGGTACTCTGTAGTGTTCATTTGTAGCTTTTTTAGTCCATTCAAACATATGAATAATGACAGAAATATGATATTTTCCCCACTACGACGGCATCTCATTGAGACTGTTTTCTCACTCTTATTGAGAAATGACGTCACGGGAATCTTCAGGGAGTCTTCACAAGTTGATTGTATACCGCTGAATATCTCTTCAAATTTGTGAAATATGAAAAGTACGACATATGACAATAAACCATTGAAGTCGATTGTGTCCGATAAAAATATTTCAGTCGGTGGATGGTTTTGAGAAGTTGTGAAGAGATGTATGTACGGCCTGCAATGCCCCTTGGGACATAATTCTCCATTGAGTCGTGCAGTGAATAGACAGAATTCAGCATGTTAAATGACTTTATACCGGTGAAAGAAGACAATTTTCTAACCAAAATATTTCCCAAATCTTTCAAAAATTGTTTTAAAATTTTCAATTTTGAGAGTGGGTTTTCTCTTTGTTGTGTTCACTGTTAATACTTGACCTTTTTACAATGTTGCTGTCCTCAAATCAACATAAGGGAAAGAGAATAAGAAACATAATTTATCCACAAGCAAATTTTATCATTTAAGTTGATCAGGATTTAGATTTTGCTTCAGACAAAACTGAATTATATCCAGCCAAAACCATATCTAATATCAAAATCAAAGGGGAGGAGATCACTGAATTAGTATTTGAACTTGATATGGTCTTAGATTGGCAAAGACAGCTTGAGTTGGCGATTTAGAGTTATTTTCTTGAAGTTTTCATTCAGTACAATAAGCTACACAAGGTTTACTCAGTGTTCAAGTCAATCATTAATCTGATATTGGTGTGATCTGGTATTAGCATGATAAGTTTTCCCATCTGCTTATAAATTGATATTGGGAAAACTATAAATTGCATTTGTAAGTCCTTGAAATGAGACAACCAATAATCTCTTCTGGCCACCATCAATTCTTGTAACATATTTTATCACTCAACCCTATTCAACGAATTCAATGAGAGATCTTTCTAATTACTCTGGGCACTATGACGTTGATGTGAGGTATTAAAACTTATTTTGGTATTATGCAACTGTCCAATATGGCAGCCTCTTTATCGTTTGAAACAATGAATTTGATGCTTTCATTCCCAGTTGTTCAATTTTTTTGTAACTGTAAGCTCTGTCACAGTGGCGGGAATTACACAGCCAACCATTGTATATCCAATAAAAAGGAGAGTTGAATTCATGATCTTGGTCTTTTGGTGTTCTTGCATTTTTCATATTTTAACTGCATACTGTGATGTTGAATTCAGTCTCTTCAGAGACATTGCCAAGGTATTTATGATAACTTGAAGTGTTTGTCGGAAATCCACTTTAAAGTGGTTGACAGGAGTTGAAAAAGGTGATATATACAGTGAGGGAAATGCCAAAACCAGACAGTTTTTCAGACACTCAAATATTTACAATACTTTGCCAGCCAATTTAGAAGCTAGTGGAGTGAATGCGGCGTTCACCATCTGGTCTTGGCAAAATCAGGTAGAATTTATACTGTGACAGGGTATGGCAGCCATATTGAATTTCCCAATATCACTCAGGCGACTTGTTGTCTCTCTGATCCCTAAAATTGCATGGTGACCCATAAAACTTTGTTTCATGAGAAGGATCCAATGAAATAATTTTATAACTTTGGAGAAGGGGAGTCAATGAACCTAAACACCAGATGGTATTTTTCACAATGTGATACTAAAAATTCAACATTTTGAAAGCAAAAGAATGTACTTTTGGTTGAGATTACGGTGCCCATAATTCAGTTCAGAATTCACTGAATATGGTAAATATTGTTGCAGTGTGTTCACTCAAACTTAAGTTTTCATAACATTGAAAATATCAGAAGACAAGGTCGTGTAGGGGTCATGAATAGGTCATGTAGGGGTCATGAATATTGCCAATTTAAAATATTCACATTTTTGTGTGATTGTGGCAAAATTAATTCTCCCATAAGACAGCTTCAAAATTAGCCGACTCTTTCTCCACAGATTCACACACACTGACACACGTTCACGGTACTGGGAGAAATTTTACGAGGCCAAAACAAAAGCATCAGCAAGAGACAATGTTTGTCAGAAAACGATTTGTATATACATGGTTTTATTACTAGTAACTAAGATTTTCGTAAGCTATACAGTGTATTCATAAAGCGTACATGAGTTTTTAAATGAGTTTTAACCATTTCAGAATTGGAAAGTACATATAGGGGGTATCATGTACACATAATGTAAGTACGAGGAAGCTATAAAGAGACAAGAGCACATCAAGATATGACATATTTACTGGGTGCTATCTATATCTTTCGGATAAAATTTTCTGACTGCCAATACGAGGTTGTTCA
Source organism: Ptychodera flava (assembly GCF_041260155.1). Taxonomy (NCBI): domain Eukaryota; kingdom Metazoa; phylum Hemichordata; class Enteropneusta; family Ptychoderidae; genus Ptychodera; species Ptychodera flava. Next base: position 14,226,566 of record NC_091947.1, on the reverse strand, counting down.
GTGTGTCTGACAATTGGTTTGAAATACACTTTGTACATGTTGTAAGTCTGTGTAAGGATCTAACAGCAATAGGGCCGTTCACAGTTTACGTCACTGTTCTCTCATTAATATGCAAAAATAAATATTTGTCCGCATTTTTAGATTACGCTTTTAAAAATTACGCATGCAAGAACGACGAAAATACATCTCAGTGGGCGACTGCTAGTGTAACAGTGAATACTAAAAAACATATTCACGACTCAGAGTACAAGCTGCAAAAACAGCCACGCATGCAACATTGATAAAATTTGTCCGCATTTCAAGCTGCGTGTCCGATGTCGCGCGCGTACAGCTATATTTAGTAACAAACCTGTAACCATGAACAGCGCTATACTAACAGATCTGACTGAAAAAGTGAAAAGTGGAAAATGTGAAGTTTGATCTGTCTGCCCATATGGTACCATGATTCAGGATGGTCTACTCCTGGTAATTTACCCATCAATCTATGCGGTCTCTCGATGGGTATAAGGTGAGGAGTGTCTCAGAACCCTTCACATTGTCCACTCTTCTGCAGACCGAGGTAGCTCTGACTCGACCAACCCTTCCATGGATCGCTTTATGGTCTTTCCTCACTGTATTAAATAGCAAGGACAGACCATAAACACTGAAACAGGGGTGAAAGGTTCAATTGGAGAAAGCAGAAGCTCTGACTTGCAGAGGTTAGACGCTACCAGGAATTTTGAAAATATGACTGCCAGACACGCTCATCAAAACTCTGACTTGATATGGAGAGACAAAAATATTGCCACAGAATAACATTAACTGTCCATCCCCATGTATTTGGTTCATATTGGAACAGTCTACTGTTTGCAGGGCACATAAAATGGGTATATACACTTTTAAAACACTTAGGAAATAAGAGGGTAAAGGCTCACAAGAATAAGACCCTTTTCATTGCAATTAACAATACCGAGAAATTACCTCTGGGCAAAACCAATCATCTATTACTAAACTGAATTCATTGGGGGGGGGGGGGGGGGGGGGGGTCAGTGTAAGCCGTGCATTTTTAGCTCCTGTAGCAAAATGACAGATATCCTTCAGCTATGGAACTGAAATATTTACGGTAATTGAACATGGCATAAAACAGCACAGAAGAAATTTGTCAATTTTATTTCAACTGGATTTTGCAATTTCTGGCTTTGACAAAATTTGAACAGGATCCGATGCAGAAGCCATTCCAAAGATATTTCAGATCAGTTGTTTCCACTTGTCTATAGAACCATAGGCACAGGATAGCTTACTAGGAATACACTTCAATGATGAGAAACACCGATAAATGGTTGTCGCCAGTTTCTTTAAAAGCTGATACTGATAATCTTTCAAGAGAGAAAATTATCAGTGTGATCTTTGGCTTATTGATGACATCATTTCATTTCAATCCAGCTACATGCTATGTCTATATATCTGTTGCTAAGTCACTACATTACAGTGAAACCATACTGGAACAAACACGGCAATCTACCGTTTGCATGTTGAGGCGAAACGAACATACTTCAAAGGGGAAATATTTCATGTTAAGCTTTATCAAATCTATTTAATCAAATAGTTGTGGGGTACACTGAGGGGAGGGTAAGAGGGGGTGTCAACCCTGAGTTCAGTTGTCAGACAAAGCAACTGAGCAAATGACGAGGCATACAACAAACAGTCAACGTTGAATCCTGAAACAGCCGATGCCTGTGTCAAGATTCTTGAAAACGTGGCAAGTTTGAAAAACAAGAGAAAAAATCCATGCTTGCTGACCCTACGTTAGCAAATCCTGACACTGCGTGAAAAGATGGACAGTTTGTCATTAAAGAAATTACAAGCATTTTGCAGTCATGATTCTGTATGTGACAGATCTGATCTGTGAATAAATTCACACCTGATTTACTGTAAGGCAAATGTAATCGACATCATTTTAAAAATTAATTTCATGGTAATGATAAACTGTCTCCTCACCCACGCACATAGCATAAGCCATATTTCTCACTTTCTGTTCTTTGACGGAACATAATTATGTTCGTCATGGGTATAAAAATTTACCTACATCAACTTTAAAGCTTAGTTTTCAACCGAAATTTTACATTTTGCATGTCTGTTATATACAATGCCAGTTGTCTGCGTGTTAGTTTATGTGTCATTTTCTAGTGAACTGATTAACTACACGTACCATTTGTACAAGAAAGCAATTATTCATTAGATATCCAATGGACAAAACTTGTAATGATCAGATTCTTTTTCACAAATCCATTGGACAGAAGATTTTCAGAGTCAAACATTTTGTGTCATAGAGAACCTGTCAGAAGACGGTACAGTGCCTTTGCTTGCAGGTCATAAGTGGAGTTGTGTGATTGGTCGGTCACATCTTTGAATTGGCAGAAAGTAGAGCTGTTGTGATTGGTCGCTGCATCCTCTGACATGAAATGCATTAACTGTTTGACCAGGACAGGTATTCTCATCATATCTTTGTAATGACACGTCTTCTTCAATGATAGGGGAAATGTCTTTTAAAATACCTGATACTGGAAATTTTTACCATTGTTAACACGGTTTTCTTAACCTTACATACTCACGAGTCATTTTAGAAATGCACAAATTTCTGGAATTTTCTCAACAAATTTCTTTAGTCAGAGGGAACTTGCTTAAGGTAGAATGCACCTCGGGGACAGATATTTGGACTCAAAGTTTGCCAATTCTTTTCTGATCCACCACTTGTAGAGGCTTGTTTTGAAACTCTTTGAAGTAAATAAAATTTTCACCCATTTACATTTGTGAAAATTGTGGAAATACTCAAAATGATACAAATATGATGGATCTTAGTGCAATGAACCCTTATCCTGCCAAGTTCATATGTCACCATCAGGTCAAGTTCGTCAAACCATTGAGGCATAATGAGTCCCATATATGCATGTTAACACAGATTTGAGCATTTGAAGGCCCCTGAAAATATACATGCTGTAAACTTAACTTTCACTGACTTGACCCGCTGTAATATACTACACAAAGTGGGTGAAATTCTGTTTAGTTTTTGGTTCAATACTGCTGTTTACTGACTCCGCCGATAGGGAAGTGATCGGCCTACCAGGATAAGGGTTAATGGCCACATGAAACTTATGAGATCATACATGACTGTGGTTGAAGTTAGAGCAAAAAGTGCAGCCTTTTGTATAGTTACAATTACTGACCAATGTTCAGCACTGTACCACACAATGCTGTACAGATTCAATAAAAACACATAATGTTTTCCTTCATTTTGTCGTGTTGCTGTTCCCTGCGCACAATATATTCCAAATGTCTACGAAAAAGGGCATAATTCCATTCCATGATCTTTTACATAGAAACATAAAACATGGTCCTCTATGGATGGACCATGCATAAAATAAAGAAATAAGGGCAAAATCACAAGTCTATGACTACATTGGCCTGAACATTACAATATAATGGAAACGTACTGAACTCTAAAACTAATAACACTGATCGCTAAAAACTACATCTACTTTTAAAATTACAATCCATTATGAAAATCTTGGAACTTGAGGAAGAAGACAAATGTCTGAATAGTTTGTATCAAAAATACTCGGAAAAAAATAATTATCAAGGAGAGAATTAGAGGAGCTTTTTACAGAAACCTATACAGTAGAGATCAGTATCGAAAACTGGCCTCAAATGTGACGTACGGTATTCTGCACTGCTTGCGTAAACTGAGTAATTTGGCAGTGGTACCGGCCTAACATTATCCACTTTCAAAAGGGCATATATTCATGCATTATTCGTGGGAAAAAAAACAAATTTTTGGTCAATGCTCAAAAAATTTTGCAACCACGGTGATAAAATATATAGCGTACAGGAGTTGTAAATACAGTGCAATGCAATTATTCAGATTAAAAGTGTTCTGTCTAAAAATCAGTTGTTCTTGGAAATGCATCTCAGACGCATTGCTGATTTGATTTCATACATAATTCCTGTGAGCAAGAAATGGATACCGACAGGGCTCATTCCAAACAACGTCACTTTCATTTGACCTGTGTAAGAATCACTTATTCCATTAAAGTCAGCTAAACATCTTTTGGATAAAAAATGTTGACAGCAACCTTATAATCAACCATTTCCTGAAAAAAATGCTCTCAACCAAATCCCGGACCAATTTCAACGAGTTTAACATTCAAGGACAAAATGTCCTCCCTGAATTCTGTGAAACATTACGTTGATTTCATTAAAAAATCATGCCGTCCACTACAACGATCTGATAGCAGCTTTTCCAATTTCAAACCCTGACTTTCAACTTGGTGATGCCTATTAAAATGCAAATGAATTTGAAAACATTCAGTGTTCATGACTTTTCTCTAGCATGAATCATCAGAGTCAATATTTTTACCTAAAAACCTGAAATAGTTTTAATTTCAGTATCACTAGAAAGAGATGTTATCACTACTGTGTACATCACAGACATTAAACTTACAAAACCATCTGTCAGTTTAATCACTTCTTAATTGCATCATATTTTATGGTCTTTTTTATAACATAACTATATGGTCTTTCATATCATGTTTTTCTTTACATTGAAGCTCACGAAATATGACATTTGTATTGTTGTATGGAGACAAACATCTGTCGTCTACCCAGAACTGTTTTTTTACTACTCCACACGGTGGAAAGATTTAACCAATTATTCCTCTATGTGAAATAACACACAATCAGTAATTATTACTGCAACAATTTACCAACTCGGCTCTCTGATGGTGCACTGAATTCTACAGAAGCTGACGTCAGATTCTGCATTTGAGAAAAACATGAACTCTTGATTCATGGTGTGAAACTTGTGAGTGTTAAAAAGTGAAAGGCTCAGCTGTTTGCCTCCACTTCCAAAATCTTCAGTCTCCGAATGAATCTGTGCGATTTACTCCATGATTTGTGTGTTGATGACGAACAAGAGAACACGTAATGCGCAATTCTTCTTCACAGCATTGAACCATGCATGCTGTGACCTTTGACCTGTCCAGTAGTTCCATTAACGCTGCCCATATATTGTTTCTGTTACAAACACTGGCATGGGAGTCAACATCGGTGATATACAGTAATGTGGTATGGGTTGAGATTTGACTTGGTAACTGATCGTTTCTGCATGACGCTACTACAGTCAGTAGCAATGACAGGCTGGTTACCATAGAGACCGAGGTAAACATCTGTAAACAAGTAGAAAAAAAAGAAAACTTTTAGAAAGAGATCAGGACCAAAATCAGTGATCTTTGAACAAGAATTTTAGTAATGCTATTATCGCACTTTTAAAGGTAAACAATATTCTGACGCAAGGGTTGATGACATAATATGTAACGTGTATTTATGTGAAAAGTCATATAAGGTATTGTACACAGGGCTCATTTCAGTCAACATTTAGATGAAAAGAGAGATCATATCTAAACTTGCTGAACATTTTTGCAATAAAGCACTGATTTCACAGATCCATACAAGGGCAAGCCGTTTGCTTGGGTACTCCATTTACGGCGGTGACTCGGCAGAATAGTCACATAATTACAGTGAGCTGTATTTATCAACATTTCAGAGTGATGCACGTATCAGAAAAAGATAAACCAAAATAACAAAGATAGATATGTGCCGGTAGCTATACAAATCATCTGAAATGCTGACGGGTTGGAGATTTATAATCAGAGGATGATCATGCTTCATACATTAAAATGTGACGTTTATTTCACAGACTAAGTCTGTCTGACAGGGCAGGTTAATTTATATGTGGTGTATTTCAAACCTGCACAATAAACACCGTGATCATCGTCGTGACGAAAATAGGAACCTGCAACTCAGAAAGTTGCTTTGACAGATTGATGGTGCAACTGAAAAAGAATTACTGCTTGCAATAACCTACACGCTGTCCCGGTATTATGAGACACCAATTCCGGAGAACGGAAAAACCCAGGATCAGTCTTCAAATCACAAGTCATCAAAATTTGCGATTTCCATCACAGTCTATCCGACAGAACAAAAACCTCGATCAGCCAGGAAAGAGAGTGCTGTCTGTACATCAGACACTACATAATTGCTGTGCAAAACACCCTTTCTTTACTATTTCCTTAACTTGGCTGCAGGGACGAATTATCAGGATCTAAGTGTCGGAATCAGAAATGCCAATCAGATGAGGAGAATGTCAAATACATGTATGCTTACAACATACATACTCTGAACTGACATCAGGTTTGAGGTCAGTTTCAAAAGCCTTGACTGAAAATTAACACTCACTCAGTCTTGAGGACTAGGCTGTGTTTTGTTGTGAGGGCAGAGTCACATTCATGGATTCCGGGAATCGCTGTGGAATCTTACAAAGGCCTATTCATGTTTCTAATCTGGGGCAATGCCGGAACTGGCACAAGGAGTTAAACGTAGACTTGTATTCTTGTAAAACCGGAGAAAGTAGACTGTAATGTGGAATCACCTGTACCACAGCTCTGTACAGCTAGTTCAGGTTTAACCATACTGGCTTTTCAGACACACTGAGAAAATGACAGTGTGATGCGACATGTCACATGAAGTGGCCGAGGGACACTTGCCCTTATTTGACTACTGTAGAAGTAATTACATTACTGATGACATATTTAGACAGAAATACAACTGACAAGTCACTGCAATTTTTAATTTGATTCCTCTGATGTTAGCAAGCTCTAATCAATATAGAAACAAGACTCCAAATATTCTTATACATGAATCATCAAAATGGTTTTCAGACACTACGATATTATGTACTGTAAGTCTTCCATAAAGAGAAATGCTAAATATGTTTCCACGCAGGTCACCTCATTGGGGCAAATGATTTACAGTCATGGCTGTGATTTCAAAAATTGCACTCTGAGTTAAAATTGGCCTCGAAAATGTCAGGAATTTGTGGACATTTTTGTTGCATTTTATCTCAGACAACATTATGTGCTGCATAATGTCATTTAACACGTAATGAATCAACTTTCACCAGGAAACCATACTATGCATTTGATGTTGCACTCATGTGTAACATTCCATGGGCTGCCAACCAGGTGACCTTTGACATCTGTATAGCAATATCTCAGGTCATGCTTGCACAGCGTTAACACCTTCCTTGACTTCACAGAAGCATTTCTTGTTAGATGACCTTGTGGCTGCACTAATAAAGTCCTACACTGTACCTTAAGGTAGTATCCACCTCAGGGACAGATAATCGGCCTCTCAAATTTTTACATATCTTTTCTGATCTACTGGTAGTGCTTGTGGGAGCTCATTTTAAAGGTTTTGGAGTAAGAAAACGTTCCACTGTACTGTCATAGTTTTTTAGAAAAAAAAAAATTTTCCCCCATGCATTTGACACAGAGATGGCAGCCATTTTGAATTTCAAATATCAGTAAATGTAAGGTAATTTGTTTCTCTAGTACAAAACTGTGCATGGTAACCCCTGATTTTCGTTCTTGATTTGGGAAGAGTATAGTTGTAGTTTCATTGAAGAAAGTTTGAGCACAAATTTATAGTCATTCACTTTGAGGTGCATACTGCCTTAAATTCTGGTATTACAATCTCCCAAAGCCTGGTTCTATGTTTCTCAATCAAAATTGAAAATACTGAAAGCCGCTACCATTGGAATTTGGTCCTGATTGGATTCTTTGTTATGACAGATCTATCGATGCATGTCATACGTACACAGGAGATAAGCAAAGGAGTCATTTTGTGACTGAGAGGGCAGACAGTATATTGACCACATTCAGATAATTGAAATTCAGACAACAACTAAACAGCAACTGACACTCAGTCAGTGATGATAAATGAAATGTTAGAGATGTACATAACAGGTTTAATATCCAAGTATCATAGCAGAGCTTTCAACTGACATAAAACCGATATTGATTATTTGATTATTGTACAGGAAATGTCTGTTGGTCGTCAAGTCTGCATTCACAATTTAACTTCTGTTCGCGATTATCCACAAAATCACTTTTCCGTTCACTGAGAACTGCAACAGCATGGATTGAATTTTTTAACGTAATCAAAATTTGTCAGATGTGCCTGGCATTTTGGAAGACAGTATGTACGTTTGAAATTTTCTCATACTGCTTGTCAGAAACATGCTTAAGCCACGCTGCAGTTATGTGGGCCAGGATATTGTCTGTGTTTCACCTCATTACATCACAAAGGCTAACCATGTCAAGCCCAGAATACTGGTCTTTCCCATTGTATTATGGCAAGAGGAAGTTAGCAGAAACTCTTTACTGTAATCGTACCATGGACCAGTTTGCACTGGCAACAACAGGATTTAAGATGATTTTTTTTTTTTTTTAACCATACACATCGATGACATGGTCTCTTCATATTTACATCCACGCTGATCCAAACATTGCTGTGTGAATGAGAAAATATTCTTCTGGCCACAAAAATTAAGTTCACAACATTAATGGCAATGTGTTTTTCACCATCCATCGTAACAGGTGACAATAATTACCTGGCCAGCGATACGCCCAACACAATGAAACTCGGTGAAGTTCCAACTGCTATGGTTTCTTCATCCAATATTACATTTACCGCGCTGATTACTTATTTTGAAATATTCACCAAGGTTTCCGATTTCAATGCTGGATACAATGTCACTATCTTCATAACATTCATGTGAGCTTTCAACAAGCTTCAACCTCGCTGCCTGACTATGAAACCTGCTTCAATCTGCCACATTCAAAGCAGTCGCCCCTATCACTGCCGGAATATTTATCCTTGGAAATTTAATTTCGAACTTCAATTTCTAGAAATTGCACCTACCGGTATATTACACTGGGAACCATCTTAAATCAACAATTCAGGCTGTTCATCATCTACATTTATGCACACTAATCTGAAGGAGACATGTTTGTTGTCTCCGAATTCATCATGTCGGTGCACGGCCAACCCTCTTCTCTCTCAAAAGTTGCTGATTCATGACCACCACACAAAAGACTCAATATTTCTATCACAAACTTGGCAGAAGAGAAAAGACCCTACTTTAAATACAATATCAGTATTTGAGATTAAAATATATTCAGATCAGATGTCACTCCACTATAATCTTGTATTTGCCATAAAGTCAAGACACAATAGGTACATGGAAGGATTTTGAGAAGCCAAAACAACAACACTATACTGTAAAATGTATGCATAACCTCAATGTTTCCAGTGTCTGTAGCTGATACTATTCATGGCTAGGTTTCCATTGAACCATGTGTCTATTTACCTGACCTTCCAGCTAACCTTGTCTCATTATATGTGCCATTGAAATGAAGGGGTGGGTCATTGAGAAGGGGAGGGGGTGACTCTTCATGATCTATGATTACAATGATGAGAGTCTGTTTATCCCTGGTGAAAAGAAATCCACTTTATTCTCAGAACACTACAGGCTGTCTTCTTTTCCCCTTGGCACAATGGTACATGTATTATGCCTTGAAAGGATAGAGTTAGAAAACAAGACATGTTGTAGGTTGCTCTTTGTCTGTCAGTCTCTGTGTACATTTGTATGTTTGTATGTCTCATATGTGTGTATATGTTTGCTACTTTCCCTGCCCTACTGAGTCTGTATGTCACAGTTATTGATACATTTCCATGGCCAGTTCTAGTGCCCTGTCAAGACAACACAATTCTGTAACATTTATTTCTACAATATAACACTCAAAACTGAAATTGTTTGTAGGTGACATATTTGTTGAAGGCTCAGCAGGCTTTATTTGCAGTGTGTTCACATGAGTTGTCATATATTTTGTGTGACACGACATACCACTGTAGATATCCTAGGACCCAATCTCACCAATTCCACAGACATAACCGCAAACTGTTGGATGAAACAATTTCTGTCCCAGAAAAACATTGTAGGATCAAATGCTATGTCTACAACCAAATGGACAACCAATTGTTGGAGCATATGTTTTGCTGATAAACAGAAAAATATTTATAACTAAATGTTTGCGAAAACGAAAAAATATCTAAATGGAAAGCTATCAACCTACAACATATCGCCACTCAAACAGGGAACACAACGGCAAATTGTGTATCTCTACACAAGTGTTCAACTTGTCACTGGTTGTGTATGGAGTTCATGCAGAGTTTCAAAATCTGAATTTCATATCAGTTGCTCTGGAGTTTGTATTCCCTCCTAAAGAAATCTCACATCGCTGTCGACTAGAATAAGCACTCTCGCAGCCAGTGAAAAATTTGTGATAAAAGCAAACTTCTTGACAACAGATGATTAAAATCATCCCGTGAGAAACAAAAATAATGGCGTTTCTCATCCACATTTCCCACAATGCAACAGTTACATCTACCGACAGACATTTTGACTGCAAACCCTCAGTAGCCACAAATGCACAGTACATGAGAATGCTTTCAAGCTGATACCTCTGTGAGTTGGAAACCTATGCATCTTGACAATATCTGGGGACTTTCGCTTTCAGATTTTATTTTCTCGTTTGCTTTAAGGGGCCCAAATGACATGTATGCTGGGTACGTGTATGGCAAGCATACTCCACTGTATGCATTGTCTTTGTGAACTATTTGACTCCAACAAAGTGTATGGCATTGCATGGAACATTTCAAACCAAAAGACACACAGTTTTACTTCACCGTTTCTGGTAAACTTTCAAATTTTGCATAAGTGGGAGTTCAATACCAGAAGCTGCTGTACTTCTGGATAAAAATTTGGCAACATGGGTATGTGACCTTTCCACTACCTGTCATGCAATCTGTATGCCTGGTGGTGCTGTGTGTTTATACACATCCAACGGAGCACTTCCCCTGTGCTATTATTGAGTAAGGGAGGCCCTGGTTTAGGTGTTTCCGTTCATACTGATAATATCACTGACAGCGGTTTTGCATTGGACAACCGGCAGATATTCACTTGCCTTCACTCAATGTCAGACTCTTAGCAACCAACAAATTTTCCCTAATGTGTTTTTTGGTCCATCATAAGACAAGGTCTAGAGCCTTGCATGGCCTTTAAGCATCCTATTTTGGGGTGAATCACGTTGTGGACTACTGTGACATTTAAAAAATGTTTGGAACATGGACACATCGAAGGTCGAGAATTCTCTAGTTTAAATTTGTCTGTTTCATGTATGAGAACTCAACATGAATTATGCTTTATGTTGACAGTGAAAATTAAAGCATAAAGCCTCATTCGACATCTACTGTAGTCAGAACCAGATATCAAACACTGGGATGTACTTTTTTCCTGGATTCTGTATCATATGAGAAATCGCGCCGAATAAACAAGTTCACACATTGAAATTTTATATTCAACCATTCCAGTTTTCTGAGAAAGCTGACGATCTCAAGACATATTTGAATTTTGTTTTTTTTCATGGGGGAAACTTGACACAAAACACTACAAAACAATATGACATGCGGTTTAAATAACTAATCCCAGCTGTGTTTGTCTGACAACACCATTTGGCCAGATACTCTTAAATTATTTGTGTTTTAAGCTTCTTGAAAGTATCTCTCGACAGATGGATAAATCTGGCTGATCTCTCGACAGCTCCTTTCAGCAGCACACATGTGGAAAGAAAAGTCTCAATGAATGCTCCATGAATCCACCTCAGGCTAAATCCTGATAGGTACCAATCTTCTGTCATAGCTTTTGGAGCTGTGCCATCATAATCACAGAAGATGATTCCGGACCATTCTCTGAATGACTTTAGATCTTTCGTAAGTTCACATCATCAGAGCCTGGCATTCTACATGGATTGCGGATGATGTTCAGTAAATGTTCAACTATGACCCTGCAGGGTGAAGCTATCAAAGTTTTTCATCAACAGAGAGGAATTTTCAATAAAGGTCCCAGCACATCTGACATCCAGGAAGATAACCGAAGCTTTGGCCCATACGTCATTCTGAAATGAATCCCTGGCTGCACAGACATTGCGTGTACATGTACTACAAAAGCCAGTTGTTTAGAAAATATAACATCCTCTGCCATCATAATCTGACAGCATACCTGTTACCTGTCCAGTCATTTAATGATGAGTCATAATCATGGAATCATGAATTTTATTGACTGACACAGCCTGAACAAATACTTGCACAAATATCAGTTTACAATTATCATCCACATATTTTGAATGTTTGTTTAAAGTGCTTACATGCCGTGTTGACACAAATACCAAAATTATGGTATTGCTTTTTATGCCCTGCACACGTCTGGGTGACCTTTGACCTGGTGAGGATGACTTGCATCATCTTGTCCTGGTTTGTTTCTTTCCGAGAATGTTTAAAAATTGACATGCGTCAGAATAACTGAGGCGGCGTGAACTGTGATATACAATTTCAATTTTGAAGAATTAATCAAATGGTGTACCATTACCAAATGGACAAAAAGTTCATATGTGTTTGTAGCATAATTCGATTGAAGGCTCAGTGTGTAGTCTAGTATCTGGACATTTGTTTTTAACTCTTGCGGTTTACACAGCCTCACATACACTGTATAGATACTAGACAGTTCTGTACAGTAAAGAGCTGCTGGGGTGATTTCTTCTCCATACCCTCAACGACTGTGAACAGAGTTCAGAGTTCAATTTATTAACAGAAGTAAACAGTCGACCAGCAGTTACTTAAAAGGAAAAACGTGCATGACAGATTTGGTGTCGCCGGTAATTGCCGCACATATAACACATGCACTAAATGGCTGATTTATCTCAAGGACCAAATTCTCCAGAATTTGTGGAGTGCAACATCTGCGACAGATCCTGCGACTCACTGGCCATGCAACCTGAGGAATGTGACACACCACAATACCCCATTGTTAGTATTGCAGGGTAGTCACATGGAACAGCATGGAAAGAGGAAATGTCTGTAAACGAGGCTGATGTATGAGAAAGAGTTTTATTTTCTTTTGAGTGCTGATCTGCCTATACAATCCCCTACAGACGTAACACTTTTCCATATTTTCTCGGTTCAAGACTACGCTTTTCTGCTTCTATGCTGTTGCCATATGCCAACGTGTTTTCTTTTTGTCAAGAGTGAAGGAAAACAAAGTTTAAGTAATCTTTGCTACCCAAAAAAGGTAATATTTTAGTTTGATCACAGAGAGGGGGGTTTCATCTTGTTCACAGTCACAGAAAACACATCAACAATCACGATTCAATACCTTTGGAAGACAAAGCGAGACATCTTCTTTACATCTGCGCAAATATCGTCAATTTGAGGAACAGCGCCGGTTTTCATACAGCTGCATACTGTTACAACGTATGGTCACTGTGTTAATTTCTACAAATTTACAATGGATCTTTGCCTAAATCTCTTTAAGCTCAGTCTGTCTATCACACGGCATGACAGTAAATAGTCATCGTAGATAGGTTGTTTGTGTTCCGTTTGATTTATTTTGTATTCTTTGAGACTTTCTCTGCTCTCATAAAAAAACCTGTCATATGCGAGTGACACAAGATCTGACCCCCTAGCCCTAACACAATGAAATCACATTTCTAATATATCATTTTTTACGATCCATGACCCCAGGGAGTATTTTTTTGCTTTCAGAGACCATCAATCCAAAGCAACAAAACACTTTTGTCAACATCCACCATTTGGTAATAATACTGCCGCAACCATGAATTACATCTACCACTGTATTTTTGCCTTTTGTGACCAACACTTAAAAGTTTATAATGGTTTCAACATCCCAGACTGCAAGAGGTCGAGAGTTCACGATAAACAAAAATGCTACAATTGCCAATTGCTTATACACAGTACTTCCATCACTTATGAACCTGCTGACATCAGCAATCCTACATGACCCAATCTCTATGTTCCATGAAACATTATCCAAATATATAGAAACTTTATCCAGATACACCAGTCCAGGGGCTTTGCAATTGACGTTTTCAAAGTTAAATTTTCGACTGACTCCATTTAAAATTGGAATACATTCCTGGCACTGTGCAATTCAGGAAGTGGTTTTCCTATTGACTGGTATGGTGTCTCCATATGGTCTCAGATTGCGCATATTGTGTTGTAATAAAAAGCTCGCTTTACAAAATTATTTTAATCGCTGATGAATGGTTTTCTTCTTGTTTTTTCCCCTCCAATCAATGCTTGAATCTGATCAAGAAATTCCTGAATTTGGTGCATTATGGTTTATGAATATCAAAGAGAGAAAAAAAGGACATGCACGAAAAGCAGAGTGTACTGTGTAAAACTCATGTAACTACTCATGTAACTAACTGATTACTGTGTCATACAAATGTTACAAGACTGACATAATGTTTGAAGCTCTATCATAATACTTCATCTAGTGCTTTCGCGTTGCACAGCTGAACTGGAGCGGAAAATGACCAGAAAACCCTCAAAGAATTGGTGCTGCCAGTCTTGCAAATATTTGGAATGGATATTTGTCGGCTGTTCGTATGAGACAAAGTGTTCACTGCTAGTGTGAGTAAACCTCACAATGTGCAAACTTGGACTGAATAGACCAAATATGCTACTACAACCCCCCACCCCCCCACCCCCACCAAGGAAACACACAGACCAAGGCAGAAAAGACACCCTACCAGACCTACTGCAAACCATGTGCAAACTGAAGAGATCAGCTTGAATTCTATATTATTATTTCTTGTTCAAAGAGCTCTGCCGCACTAACCAAACAAGGTAGATGTTTGTTCATCTCTGCATATTGCGACTGGCAGGTCTCTGCTTATGAAAAATAAAATCCATCTTTGGTAACTTCTATGGTGGGAAAGCCTTGTAAACACTTTGGCATGTTGAAATCACCGACCGATATTTTTACTTTGGTATGTTGAAATTATCGATGGATATTTTTGTTCATTGATTTTTGAACTCTGGCAAACTTGTTTTGGACACTCAATCTTGTTTTAAATGCTGTCAACAGCCTTCTCTTCGATGTCAGGCCTGGTTACACTCAGAAGCTGTCAGCCTTCTTGCTCCTGGCAACAAGCTGTGAGAGCAAATTACCACAGAATGCAAATTTGGGCAGGGTGCTTTTATCAGAAGCAAAGTTTTGACAACTGAATAGAAAGCATGCCTTTCACTAGCACTGTCATGCCACCTTGTAGAAGGCAAAAAACTTACAAGGTGGGGCTTCAACTTTCTTCAAGGAATGTTGAATCCCCAAGACGTTGAATTTTTGACAATGTCAACAGTAGTGGTGTTCAAACCTGGCGTGTGAACAAACCCATAAAAGGTTATGTACACTTCATAAGTTGCTCGGTGACCCCAATTACCTTATTTTAGAGTTTGTATCTTTGCACGTAAACAACATATGACCAGCAGCTGAATAATTCCCAATTACTGAAAAACAACAAGCACTTGCGGAGGTAGTATGACCACAGTTTGCCCAGCAAAATACACTTCTTGGCATAGATGCTGGCTATATAAGTACAGCCAAACCTCTGTGTTCAGCTGTAAGTGTTACTGACACATTCAGAGAAGCCACACAAAAGATTGTGTTCAGAAGAGTTTTTCACAGCCATTCAGGATGTGTGCTATTGTATCATGTCGAAAAAATTTGTTTTCTTTTCTCGATACATTAACTTCCCCTTGTCACAGAGAGGGCTTTCCAGAAACTTGATGACATATCAAGAACACGTAACATGACAGCCATCAATAATTTGAATACAAATTATATTTCTTCCACAGTATTCTAACTTTTACAAAGGGGCAGTGACAAATCGAACAAAGGAGCGTGCAAGCTGTGCATGCAGTGTTGAAAAAAAAAGCTGTTTCACCACAAAAGCCACACTGCAACAACCTTTTCACCAAAAAGTTGCGATTTTGAAGTGACATATTCTGGTCGTATGACCAAATTAAGTGATTGAAAGAGTGAGATGGTGTTGCCTACAGACACATCACATCAGATCAATTTCTTGTCTTCACTGAAAGCAGTTCTAAGGCCGTGATAGTAAAAGGCCCCCTAAATGCCACCTGGCAGTGGGTACCCCTTGGGGTGGAAGGGGGGGGGGGGGCTTGATTATAAAAGAACCAAATCCATGGAGTCAAAACCGATGTGGGGTTACCAAGTCAGTGTAATTTCAGAAATTCAACATGGCAGGAAATAGGATAGTCAGTGAATTGACCGATTCAAAGGCTTCAGTGATCAGAACAGAATATTTGGGAGTTCAGCGACGTGAATGTCAACGCTTACACAATTCAAATATGGCTGAAAAACACCGTCCATTCACCAAAATTTGTGGCATTCGACGTGAAAGACTGTTTCGGTCTGCTGTGTAAATGTATGAATGTTTAATATGAATTAATTCACATTATTTAATTTTTTTTCTCTCACATTCACAGTTATATATCAGAGTGATAAACCAACGAAAGTCATTGGCACAGGAAACACAGTATCAAGTATCCGCAAAATCACCATGTTTTCCTTTGAGGAGAATTT
The DNA here is from genome assembly GCF_041260155.1 of Ptychodera flava. Classification (NCBI taxonomy): domain Eukaryota; kingdom Metazoa; phylum Hemichordata; class Enteropneusta; family Ptychoderidae; genus Ptychodera; species Ptychodera flava. The sequence goes on along the minus strand of NC_091947.1, from coordinate 14,210,167 downwards.
GTGAAAAGAGATAGACCTATTATTGTTTGCTGATTTGTTTTTACATAGTAGGAAGAACCTGTTTCCTCTTTTTAGAAAATTGAAATTTTATTTCGATTCACTGCAATGTAAACACCATAGGTAAATGATGAGTCACAATGCTGTCCCCAAAAAAATGGAAAATGATTTGAATATTTTAAATTTGCACGCATCACAAGAATATTTTTTCTTGTTACGACGACTAATATGCAATGTACAGGAAAAAATGCCACTATTGCTGGATGTATTGACAACTGCGTTTGAAATTCATGAATGTCATCGCTGTATAAACAGGCCATTACCATATATGGTCATAGCCGATTACACACACATACCCTGATAAAATTGGTTACTTTGATAGCAGCCCAGTATCAAGGTTTTATCGAAGTTGTAAACTGAAGGAGATACCTATTGTGTTGTTGTTTCATGAAAGATGTGTTTAAAGAAAAAGAAAAACAAGAATAAATGCAAGGTCTTTTAGAGAAGACTCTGGTCATTTTGTTCTGTCAGGTTGGAATACACTGATTTTTTTCCTCAAAAGGCAAATTTCTTAATTTAAATCAAAAATTACAGGAAGGAAAGCCTAAAATACCATGGTTCATAAGTGCAGGGAAATGCGATGAAAGGATTAAAATTTTGAATATTTTACTTGAAGGAATCACTGCCTACTCCGCAGTACACAACTGACAATACTGAAATGATTTCATAAATGTCAAAGCATAGAGTCCTCTCCCTGTGTATATTTGTATGGTGTATGGTTTACTTTTCAGATTAAACAATTCAACATGCCTATTGGATGTGATGTTTCCGCACCTTTTTAGGGCTCTGAATTCTGAATTTGCCTACTGAATTTGAACGAAATGTCAAATTCAGCTGAATGTGTTACAACTTCCTGTATTCTGGGCAAGACTAATCCAGGAAGTTGACACAATCGTCATTTTCAAGCCTGCTTTTTTAGTTGGGCTGGGGACTGTTGACGCAACACGAAAATAATATTTAGCCCGGCCAAACACATCTACACACACATCCACACACACACACACACATGAATAAATACTGCCCTTTAAAAATGACACTGCAGACTTACAAATTTGACGGAATCAATCGTAAAGAAATGCGTGAAAGAAGGGAACGCAAAAAGACATTAACCTACTACCACAGCACAAGGTTAATGTTGCTTGCGTGTATGCGAGAGTGAGGTCTAATGTCAAGGTAATTGTGTGTGGAGTTGTATGTACAGTTCCATCAATAGGCAAGGCGGCCATGTTGGAGAGCAAATCAATGCTATCTTTTGTTCGCAGAATTACACCAAGAAAGTTCATTATATCATGAATGAATAACTGTGTGCTACTTTGACATAGCAAAAGTTACTGTGTCCAATCTGTAGTGAATGTGCTTCACCAGTTACGGGCGATTACAGGGTGTATTTTCCACCAACTAGTTTAGAGTTCTATTTTTAGCCTTGGGTAACATGAATGCATAATTGGCTTGGGTTATGTTAGCTATGCGAGTGGACCCTTGTCATGTCATTTAAATGGAGCGCTGAGGCTTGCCATAACATTTGTACACAGAAAAAATAACAGAGAATTTCAAGTGAAAGATCGCCAGTTATGATTTTAGAGTCCATCCTTTCAACAGCATTTGACACGCTGGAAGTAAAAATCCACCAAAGACTCAATGTCAGGTGGTTTTACGGTGAAATTTGGTTGACAACAGTGGGAGTGGTAGAGTTTGTCCACCATGTGTGTGCGTGAATCACTGGCAGCCATGTTGGTTTGGTCGTGTATAAACTCAACATGCCATGCCAGATTTTAATAAGTAAAATTAAACTTACCTCTCCAGGGCTGTCAAATCACAGACATTGTTACAAACCAAAGAAAGAATTACAAGCAAAATGTTACAAATATTACCGAGTCATTTTGACATCAGAAGATTCTGATTTACTGTCACTGTTGTATCTTTGTATTGAATAATTTAAAATATTCTCTTTGTCCTTGAAATTGACTGCTCACAGGAAAATGTGCAAAGGCAGCAATGAAGACTAGCTCCATCATTTTTTAATGGCAATTTTTTTTCAAGATTACTATTGTAATTCACTGGCAGAGTATGATTATCACTTGATAAATTTTTATGTAATTTTTTTTCACAATTCAAGGAGACTTTATATTCTGGAAATGTCACATGTAGTGTGACAGATACTCTGTAGCACTTTTCTTGTAATTCTTTGTTTTGGTGTAACAAAAATCAGCACATATACTAAGATATGTTCTGATGGTCTAACTCACCTGCTGTTGGGTGTTATGTCTTATGAGACTTCGAACATTGTGTTGAGTTGTTTAACTTCTCTGGAGAGATCTTTACAGGCCTGTGTTGCTTGCTTGATGGCTTCCCTGTACGGCCCTCTCTTCTTCTTCTTGTACCGCTTTTGGAACGCTTCGAGGAAAGGATGGACATCGATGCAGGGCATGTACGATGCGGTCGACGAGGCGAACCACGCTATCTTGGCCTCCTGGTTGAACATGGTGCCGGAATCATTCCTAGTGATGGTGATGGCGACCACTCGGCCGGGCCACCACGGGAAACCCTGAATTTTACCCCACACAACATCACCGACGCAAGTTGTTCTGCCATCTGGTGTGGTGCATTTTGTGACATTTTTTTTGTGAATGCGGACAGTCAGTGAAGGCCTTGGTTTGTTTTCTTGTTCTAGTGACTTTTCCTTTTCTTCATCAGCGTCGGAGCTGGGAAAGTCATAAGGATCACTGAGACCGCTCCTTTCCGACACATGCGTCGATGACGACTGTTCACTACTCACTGACACTGCCGAATCATCAGAGTTTTTGTTTTTCTGCGTTGGCAGACTTGCGAGAACAGGTTTTAAAGATTTCAACTTGTTTTTGTCTTTTGTCTTCTTGTGTTTAGTCCTGAAAATCAAGCGGTTATTGCTTGTGTCCACATATGGTTTGTCAATCTCAACAACGGGGATATTCTGGTCTCCCGTCGCGGTAGACATTTCGGAATCAGAATCATCAAAATCGTATGTCTGATAATCTACTCTGTCTTCTCTCTTATTTGAGTGCTTGTACTTGGACTTGCGTTTCTCTCCATGTTTCTTGTAATTGTCCTGGACACGATGGTTCATTCCGTTCACCATGATGGGAGTTGTTGACTTGAGCTGTATTGTGTCCTTGGCTTTTTTCAGTGCTTTTCTCGCTTTTTCATGTTCATGGTGACTTAGTTTGGTAGGATTACTTGACTTGATGGTGGTGTGTGTGCGAGGAGGTATTTTCAACACCCTCCCTTTGCCATGTGGTGTGGCAAAGGATATCTTAATTAGCGGACTCGTCTTAGTAATTGTCTGTGTTTCAATTTTACTTGTTGGATTTTCGACTTTCATCTCTTTTTTCTTCAGTCTTTTGACTTCCTTATGTTTTGGTACACTCGTTTCGGCTTTCCTTTTCCTAATTTCTACTTTTTGAATTTGGCTATTCGCTGGAGCAGCGGTTGGGGTAGTTCTGGAAAGACTACTTTTGGCTATTACAGAATTTTGGCTGCACATGTTTTTGCAGTTGGAGCACAGCACTTGCCGTGGCCTCAACCGTATATGTCGAGTTCTTTCATATTTATCTTTTGTGATGCCCTTCGACACATACCTTCGTGGTTTCAGGATGGGTCTTGGGGGAGGTTGAGGCATATCTTGTCCATATGTGTGTCTATAACTTAGGGATGATGGCTCCCAAGTTTTGCCGGTGTCAGAATCAAGTTGTAGCGTTTCTGATGATGTTGGATCGGTTTGAACGCTAATTTCTGCTTTTAATCCCGATAATCGAGCTGCTGGAATCCCAAAAGGACCATCCCTGAAACACCGACATAATTCGAATCAGATTCCCACATTTGGATAAACAGGTAAAACTTGTCATCCTCTTTGCAGGATTGAAAGAGGGCAAAAACTTCTAATCTTCGATTATCCCATGCCAAAAAAAAGAGTTGTAAAATTCGACATTGGCTTACCGTTTCGATGTATCGAGCAGGACTCCGCGAAATATCCTCTCGCCATGGTGGAACGACACAACAAGGAGGTCTTCCAGGGCTTCTTCAATCTGCACGCCAACTTCAGCGCCCTTCTTCACGCCTTCCATGATGCTGGACGCCATTTCAACCCCAGCACGGAATACAACAACATCCCTGAATACACTATTGCGCATGCGCAGTTCAATACTATCTGGCTTTATCGAGCCCCTTCTGGTAGGCCCCTCGTTCGAGTATAGCACTAAAATACACCCAGCAACATTTTTTTACTTTGTCAAATTGCAATTACAAATTCTCTAAATTCAACTGTGTCATATTCCGATGAATATAAAATTATTTTCCAAATATGATAATATACGAGTATATTCAGTGCATAATTTTCAGACCAAAATTCCACAACATTTTCCCAAAACAATTATTTTTGTACTCTGTTATTGCTATCGATGTATTTTATTTTCTTGGAATGTGTTTCAATTCCGATGAATCATACTTGCCCATCAAAATAAAGAAAAAAATCATGATACTTATCATTCAGTTTGTTTCTCACCGTATCGTTTTTCCCATGCCGGGATAGTGATGTCAGTTTATAAACACAAATTTTACGTACTCTGTAAAAATCGATTGAACATCAAAAAATGATACAACTGAGGTTACAATATCATTATTTTATTTTTCTTCAGTAAAAAGGTACAATTAAAATAGATAACTTCCAGAAATGGACGGATTTAAAAGAGAATGACTCAATGGCATACTGAAAAATTTCCAGTGTAAGAAAATATAATATTTCATTACGAGTGAGTATACCAGGAATGACATACATGATAGAACACTTAGATCTGTTCATGATCAACAAAGTTTTTTCCTTTTCCACTTTCTGGGATAGACAGCATTCACTATCACTGAGATGAGTAAATTCTCACGGTAGCCCCCACTGCTACAGGAACTCAGTGCTTCAGATAATTATATAATACAAACACAGCAACATTATTTGAAATTACAGAATTTGAAAACACACTTGATCAATATTTGTGATTTCTAAAAATGTACAGAAGGTGGACATGCCCTCTTGATATTTATGTTTAATATATGTTACAGAATTCTGTCACCAGTGTGTATCAATAGATGCAATTATAATTAGACCATGCCGTCAAATTTTATGCAGGAAAAATTAAAAGAGAAAGGTCACAAAGAAATTATAAACTTGGTTTAAACACTGAAAATCGAAGAATTCTGAGAAAATTTAAGCATGTTTTACGCAAAAAATGTGTGCTGATGAAAAGAATACAAGTTTTCAATTTGGTCCCATGCTGGCTACATGTGTTGTTTTTGACTTTGGAGGCGACTGTGATCAGTTCATACACCCAAAGATTGGTGAAAACACACAAAACCAATGTGGCGGACTAGTGGTGTTTTTATCAAGGAACTTCAGTGTATGTCTTATGTTTTATGATTTCTTGTAAAAGGTGTTCAAATCTGCCTTCGACAGTGCGACACTCAAAGCCCATCGTGTACAACATGGCCGCCGCCGCTCGGTGTGAGATTTCAGAAACACCTCTCTCAGCTAGGGGGCCCCTTACACAAGGTCATGTGTTTATCATCTGAAGTGGCAGGTTGCAAAGAACAAATAATGTCAATCAAAGGGGATGAATAGAATGACAACAGTTGAATGGCTCAAATCACAAGGGTCATGTCACCTTAGCTAGTGTTTTAGCACAAAACGCTAATGAAAAACAAATCACCAAATCAGAGAAAATGTTAACAATGACTATAGCACCATAAAAACAACAAGCAAAAAATACATAGGCTACAGTGTTATTGTGCTGGTTGTCAATGTCTATTCAATGTTAAAAATGAAATAATTACTTCACAAAGCTGGGTACATGTCCAGCGAGTTTTACACAACTATTTCGCAGCAATCATATCACAAAAACTATTTGTTTTGAAAAATAAATCAAATCTGCAAGACACACTTTTTTTAGACAATTTATGACACACATAATTTACACATCATAAATTTTCTACACTATCTGCTACAAAGGTTTGAAAATAAATCTTCACCTTTGAAACAACTTTGGCATTTTGACTTTTTTTTGGTTGATAAAATTGCTGCATTCGGCAACCACTTCCAATACGTCCAAAATTATACTGCTAGTTTTGAGAAACCCTACCAATGAGTCAAATCGGCAAATGACTGCTGCTAGGCTGATTATCATGTAGAACAAAATAACAAATTAAAATTTGGGGTAATCAAACACCTGCTGTATAGATACAGACATAAATATCTGTGGTTGTTGTTAAATTTCGGTTCTTTACTTTAAATCTGAACAAGAACTTGTAAAAGTGCAATCTTGCCCCCACTTAAAAATTATACCCAGTCCAATAAATTGCATAATGTGGCAGACTTGCACCGTTAACGCAACAGTGCAAAATTCACACATTGTGTTCAGATAAAATAATGAATACAGTTTCACAGAATACCATTGTTGAATAAGTAAAGTGGCAAGAAAACAGACAAAGTTTTGAGAGCACAAGTACAGCAATCTTAATTCACATGTTCTTCACTTATTTGTTGCGAGGAAAAAAAAATAACATTTTATATGGTAATTAAACACAAGTAGTAAATATCAAAGGTGCACAAAAAGTAAGCAATTGTTTTGACTTCTGTAAGTTTGTCCATGTAAAATCCAAACAAAGCACAATGAATTGGGGTAATGGTGTCATGTACCTGAAACAAAATTCAGCTCCATTCAAGTCAACACAGTACAAATTTTAACGTTGCATTCCACAGATGCAGTGTGCACTGCTCAGTGATATTATTAAATTTCCCTGCCATTTGATATAGTCAATGTCATCCCTAAATTGAGAAGGTTAATGAGTCTTACTTCTGCTTGATATTTAAAACGGTAATTATGTTTCGACATGTCTCGTACAAGTATATTTTGACAATTGGAAATGGGTTCATCCCCGGGGAGGAAATGCAGCTGTAATGAACACCATGGAATGTTGACCATGCACTATGTACCATCAGGACAGACTTGCGTGTCCTCTTGTAACCTTTCAATCTCTAGCACACTCCAGTCCAAGAAAATCCATTATTTTCATGAAATTCCGTGCCTACTTTGCACCGGAAATACACAAGGTCATCAAAACCACACAGAGACAGCCGGGATGGATCTGAGCAGAGAATGCTTTTAAAAAGAAACATGTTGATACACAGGTGTTCTGTGTGCATGTAGAAGATGTTTTTCTCTCCAGAAGGAAATGAGTGTTTGTGAGTATGCAGGCTTCAACAAGTACAGGAAAAAGAGCAAAGAATTTGTGAGTTGAGGAACTGTGGAGGAACTCAACTTCCACCCACGGGCAACTGAATTGCTGGGTACGCCTGTGATTCAACCCAAAATAACTACCACTTGTATAATTATTAAGCAATGATGCAATCACATCCGTCATAGTTTGGAAAAATACATAAGTTGTACTTGTAACCACACCATATTAAAATGTGTTTTTCCCTCTCTGTGTTTACATTAATAATATAGCTTAACATTTTCCTCTGTCAAGTTAGTACAAAAGATACTATTTTTTGCTTGCTTTTATTATACGAAAGAAAAAGTCTTTTGTCAAAAATATAAATGGAATCGTTACAAATGAGCGGCATCACTACATTTTTAAATAATTTAAAACATTTTTCTTTATCACTGCTTTATTTTTACCAAATGAACAGACAGGAGTCTTCTCTCATATGTGAAAATCAATCAACAAAGAAATAAACGTTTGAAACCAGACGTAAAATTTAACAAACAGGTTGTGGTTCTCGATACACTATCACTGTGAGAGTAATTTCTGTGCTCATTTGGTTCACAAATCTGATAAAATAAAGAATCAATGTTTTAATCAAAAAGATGTATCCAAGAATTTGAAATTCAGTGCACAAACTTAGACTCGATCTATCATGTTTACACAACTGATTTTCGACAGCCAGAGGGGCAATTTTTGATATATTAAATTTCTCATATACCCACAAGAATTTCATTGATTCTGTAACCCTTCCATTTACAGATGTCGATTTAATTTTTTGCTGACAAACAATGCCCCTTCAAGTTTCTAAGAATTGCCGGCATCAATACTGCAATTTACATTTTTGTATTCACAAAAATCACAGAAATTCACACCAAAATCTGTCTTTTCAATACTAGAAAGACAATCTAGGGAAAGGTACGTTTAATGAAATGTATGCTAAGCCTGTTTAAATCAACCTGTTAGTTTTCTCTTATTTCAGATGTAGTAACATTTATATTAAAACACAAGCACCTGATCCATGCATATATTTTCCAACGGGTCAAATTTATAAATGCAAAATTATCAAACCCCTTAAAAAATTAATCATGACAGTAATTTTGACTTTGTGGTTTGTTCATCTGTACTTTGTGAAAAAGCCATGTGATTTTGTTTCAACCAAGCTAAGTGGCTGTACCAATGGTGTTCCCCACGGACTGACTCAAAAGAAAACAATGAAAGGTAATGTACAATGCAGTGTGCATAACAGATAACATTGTATTGTCCTGTCACTGCTTTCATAGTGTAACAAGGGACAGCTGCCACCTCCCCATTTGCATACGGTAACTTATGTCCATTGACAGACCATTGAAACATTATCACCTGTCCGTTTCCCTCACTTTTTTGTTTCAAAAAAAAATCAACCGGAAATGTAAAAAAATTTCATTATAGACTGGGGTAAAATTCATCTGAAGTACCCGGTAACTGTGTGCCAAGGATTCATTTTTGATGCTTTACAACTGAACACTGACAAAGAAAACATAAAAAAAATATTTAAAATTTCATTTATGTTAATTGCAAGCTGTGTGTGCACCAGCTAATTATGGCAATACATGGAAGGTTAGGTGTTCATAGGTGAAACACACACAGGTGTACGTAATGTTGTATTTTCAGGGTTTAGGGGAGACCACAAAATCTATAAGACCATCAATGCTTACTATTGCTGACAGGAGGTTTGACAAGATTGTGAAATTAGGCTGACAACTCCATCCTTAGAAAATGATAGATGGCCTGACTAAGCTGTCAGGGTAGACTGCAATAGCCTCGGGCAAACACCCCAATTTTCAACCCCCTTCAATGTTACTCTGCCTGAGTATTGTGTACGTATTCTTAGAATTCAAATTACCACCAGGATGTGAGTGGATGCTGAAATTGGAGTTGAGGGTTGACTCAACATCATTAACGTTGAATCATCAGTCAAATTGACGACTCTCAATTCAACTGTCACTCGGGGAAACTAATAAATTCAAAAAAGCACAGTACTGATATACACAATTTACTTGTCTACTGATCTTTGAGCAAATAGAAAGGAAATGACTCATTTTTTTTTCAAAAGCGAGTTTACATTTTTTATGTAAGCTTTATTGTCTTTGCAATAAAAAAACAGCTGCACAGAACTGCCGGTACAATTTTTACACTTGGAATGATGAGGTTTAAGAAGGATAATATTTTAACAATTTTGTTTTTTATCATTCTGACTACAGTCAGTCTGCTGATCTGTAGCAGGTTCAGCCTATCACCAAAAATGCCTTTACTGGCTTTGACCTAGATGACATACACATCGAAAATAATGGCCGTTTTAGATGCTTGCTTTGTCTAGGTTAAAAATAAATCCATTCAAAATAAATAAATAAGTACAGCAAAGCAACAATCAATATTTACAAATTATACAATGACTGAAAAAGTTAAGTATATAATAAATTTGAAAAAAAAGAATTCCACAGCCATTATCAGAGTTTAAATGAACTACTACAGTGGAAATCATTCTTTCACTGTATGCAGTCAAACATGGCTTTATAATCCAAATACTGGTAATTTGGGTGTATTTGAATATTAACTCATTAACTGAGCTTATAGGGCATTTTCCAGTTTCAAAGAATAATTTTTAAATTTCCATATAGACTGCTTATTTATAGCTGTGCTTGTCGTTTGATAATGAACGAGGCTGAAATTATTTTGTTTCAATATTGAACTCACAAGCAGAAGTCCATAACACAACAAGACAGATGTGTATCTACATATTATTATGCAATTTTGGTCACGATGGCTTGAAAGCACACTGATCAACAGAGTGGATCTAAATAACATCGTTAGAAATTGTCCTCAAGAACTTCAAAATAGTTACCCATATAACCAGAAAATATTATGTGAGGCCGTTTCTATTCAACAATCATGCATTATTTAGTTTGTAAATCCTGAGTGCTTGCAATGTCCACGGCTGTTTGAATTTATGGAATATATGGGAAGTCAGTTTTTCGTTCAAGTAAACACACTACCATACAAATCATTCAATTTCAATATTGGTCAAAATATTTAAATCTTAGAAAAAATCCCTGAAAAATCTTGATGCATTTTATTTGGCATTATTGTAAATTTTTGTTGGATTTTCGGCAAATTGGTAAAATTTTAAATGCAAGCAGTAAGTTCTATGTGTATGATGTTGAAAGGCTGTGGCCGACCTGCTTTTTGTACAAAACACAACAGTATATCAGTCTAATTGGATATCATGTGCCAGCCCTGCGAAATCCTTTGCAGAATTGAAAACATTTATCACCCCTGTTTAAACTCTTCTGTCAATTGAATGCCAAAATAAGCAGCTGCTTACACAAAACAAACACACACACTCTTTACTGTGGTTGAATTTCCACAAGAGCTTTTCTGTCACAAATAGTTATAAATACGCTGAATTTGTATCCAGTACTATTGTTCGATCTTCACAAAGGCAAACGTTGTACAAGTGTGGCGGACATTTTTTTTTGTTCACAGTGACAAGCTAATACTCAAAAGTTCTGAGTAAATTTTGTGGTGCGATTATGTGGGTTGTTTTCTGGTGGGCTGTTGTGGGGAGGACTGTGATTGGGGTGGGGTGGGGGAGGTTGGGAAAGGGTGCCTTTCTGTGGCATTGACAGTTTTGGCTTGTACTTGCAGCGCTCAGGTTAAATCTAATCACCACAATTTCCCTCCTAAGTGGTCCCATCTCAGGGTACAAAACGATGAAGTTGTACGAACATTCAATGCTTGAAATGGTTAAAAATCAAACTGGCTTAGCAGCACTGACACACGCATGAAGAATGTTCCCAAGCGTCAACATAACTATGCCATTTTTGAAATTGTTTTATCAAACAATTCTGGACATGCAGGAAATGTTTGCAGCTTCAAACAAGCTAAATGTAAAACCAATCTGTGACATTCCAGTATGCATGAGATGATACAACAAATAATTATTATAGCTTTCTATCGAGCTCTGAACATCCCATCAAGATGAAATAACACTGAGAAACCTCCTCTCCAAAATCCATACAGTCTTCAATTTCAGTCAAATATGTTTTTTTTAATCTACAAAAATGAATTCATGAGGTACATTAGTAGCATTCCTAGTGGTATTATTTTGTGAGAAGGGCTGCATTTCAAAGACAGAGACAACTACTTTCATCTGAATGTTTATATGACAGACATTATTTTGGCAGCTGCAGTGACATAGAAATGACCACAGGCAAATAAAATCTATTTACAAGTCCCTATATGGCAGAATCAGTGCTTTTTACATATATCAATTTATAAGAAGACATTGTGGCTTTAAAACATAAATGGCCATGTTGGACAGTAAATTTCCTATCTGGAAAGAAAATTAATGTTGCTATTAGATTTGTTGTTAAAATCCCCATCTGTTAGAATCTGCTCAATTAATTTGATAATTTATATACTTTGAGTATCAGTGAATAATGTAATCTGAAATACAGGAAATAAAGTGATTTCAGGCAAATGAATGAATCTAGTCACAATCTTCTTCGATTATGCCCTTAATTCCTTGCTGAAACAATGTTGCCATTGTTGAGTTCAGTGAAATAGGATGAATTACACACAGGTGAAAGGTCAAAGTTGAAAGAATATATCTCTGGCTTGAGATATCTGTCAGTGCACTTTTAAGCTTATGCTTGCAGTCTATCATGGTTACTTTTCCGGGCAATTTACTGTCTTGAGTGCTCACTTTGGCTTGTAAACATTGCATATCTACAATACGCTTGGCAGAAACGGGGTTTTGCATATCCCAAGCCTTCTAAATTCCATGTACTATCCTCATAATTGATGTACGGACTAAATCTAGCAAGTACTTTAACCCTAAATCTTCATACAAGTACAATACTTCCTTTCAGGCAAAGAGGTTTACTTATTGATACGGGGGTCAAGGGTCAATAAATTGACAACTTTTTCAGTTGGTTGACCTTTGAACTGGGGAGTTCCTGCCAGTGACCTGGTGTAATCTTTGTTTATGGGCTATTCTGATCTCAGCAGATAATTCAACCTGCTGATGATAAAATGCCAGATTATAAAATCCTCAAATTTGCAGAACCCCTTGAACAGTATTTACTCTGAAATAAAAATAAAAAAAATAAATAAAATATGATGCACTTGTTACAGGAAACTCAGAAATCATACTTCTCAGATTGTGAGAGGTTGGAAATAGAAGCCAATGAGTGTTTGTTGCAAGGTTATTTCTTTCAAAAGTTCAAATGACCGTGAATTCAAGAATTTCTAACTCCTATGATAAGAGACTATGTGCCTTGTGGGGTTCCACAAAGTGAGCTTGTTTACAAACACAATCAGCTGGCAATCTATCTTGTGGACATTATAGATTGCTCTAATTATTGATTTATCTTCAATTCATGTGACTACATATTTTTTCACCAAATTAGAAATATGTGTCTTATAAAGCTATTCAGTGGTGGAGACATCTTGTTTAGGTGAGTCTGCAGATGCACAACATCTAAAACAGATCAATGGAATTTCCTTTTAAAATGTCATTATCCTCATTAACACTTTCCCAGCCTACTGCTACTTTTGGCGTGCAATATAAGCCCATCACTTCATTGACTATTTTGACAACACATATAAACGAAAGTTAAATGGACAATATTCTGTGGTATTGCTTTGAGCAGAGAAAAACAAGGATATGATTACTCTCTATTGAACATGGGCAAAATGGACCTGGTTTCAACTGACAAAGAATTATTTTTCATTTCTGAAATGTCCATGGTTCATACAAATAAACACAAAAGGCAGTAATTTTACTAGCAGCTTACAATAGGTACAATGCTTTAATACTAATAATAGTTTTCAAACTTACTTCATAACCACTTTGGATAATCCATGATGATTTTAGAGTATCTTTTCATCTGATATTTTCAAAAATGTGCCTACATACACAAAAAGGTATTAAGTCACCTTCATTTTGCAATGAAAATGTCTTTTCTCATTGAATCTTTCAGATCTGATGGATCGGTTTTAGATCCTAGCTTACTGTGACATTGTTTAGATTAAGCTGACTCAACTGAGCACTGGTATATTCTGACTCGTATCAGGTAGCTAAGGTCAAGGTTACAAATGCTGACTGTCAATTTTGACAATGCACAGCGTGACTGAACTACAAACTCATTTCCATCTGAATCAAAAACCACCCAGTGAAATGCAATATTATTTTGCAAAAAAAAACATGATTGACAGAGCATCAATCCATCATGTAAATGATAAAAATCAATAGCAAAGTTTTCAAGTACTACACGTAAAATTGTATAAATGGCTTAATGTTATGATTCACTGACTCACTGTTGCTAGGATACTGTATCATCTTAGTTCAAGACACAAAAGATGGCCCTGTACTGTCTGTCTTGACTCAATGTCTTGATGGTGCTTAAAGCATAGGGCTAGACAAAACATGAATGAAAGCAAGATTGCAAACATGAGGGAAAATGAAAGCAAGCAAAAATTGGGTTTTGCTGGAAAAGACAAAATCATGTCAGGGACCGTTCATGGTGAATGGACTCTAGATGTGTCGGTGAGAACACTTGATCACAAGCTTCTTTACCAGGTGTATCCTTATTGTAGATTATGACTTTAAATCTGACCAAATCAGATCCAAAAATTACTGAATTTTAATCACAGCATGTATAACAGCTTATTTGGACAGTTTTCAGCGGTAAGCCTGACCCTGTACATGGGTGAGTTGGCTAAGAGGGATGATTACATCACAGGAAGCTGATTTGAAACAGGGGCCCCTGACAGCTCTGTGTATCTCATCATACCACATGGCATAGATACACTTATAAACACAGAAAAACACCAGTACTATATCATCTTTGTGTTTAAACAGTACTGTAAAAAAAAGTGACCCGATTTTCGACCTGTGACACATCATGGGGTCTGTGTTTGATCTTGCCTGGGTTTTATAAGGCAGCGTGTGCCAGAATTCTGCTTTCATGGTAGTCGTGTAGCAAGGCTGCCATTCCGAGTCTGATCTCACGTTCGTTGCCTGCTTCATACATGAAGTACGTGTCGCCGACATTCAAGTGTAGGTATGGGTCGCTGATGTACGGCAGCAGAGGGCCCTGTCCTATCTCCTCGTCGTAGAAAGTATACAAAAACTCTGAAAAATAAATGCAACAAATTTTTACTTCACTTAAAAAAAAGCTGTCGAGAGCTAGATGATTGGTAATGAGTCACCATTCAATGGTTTTCTGTGCTAGACTGTATCTCTTAATTCTTGAAATTTTCCGGTTGGTACACAGTCCCTTGTTAAAGATTTCTGGCTCACAGCTGGTACTGTTACAAATTAGTGAAGGGGCTGGTCAGATATTTCCATATTACCATACGCAGAAAGTACCTCAAAATAAACCAGTACAAAAAGTCAATTGACACCTGGTTAAACCGATATTACAGCACAATTTGGGACATATTTATAATTAACGAGTTGACTTGTATGATGTAATGAACAGCCACAGCAACTGTATTTGAATACAGGTACACAAGGGACATACAAATAGATGACACTGAACAGATACTGACCCCTGATACAGATAAAGAGTAATTAAACATAATTGCAATGATATATACACAAACACATTCCACCCCAAACACTGATCTATACACACACAGTCGGGCGACAAATACAGACAATTTTACTGAAACACTGACATAGATATATAGCATGCAAGCATACATGGATAAACATACATACATTTTGCACTGTGTCAATGAAATTGATATTAAACATAAGATCATAGAAGTGGTTATTTTTAATTTTAATATATTGCATTAAAAATCACACATGCAAATGAAGGCAGAGCACATCTAGGCAGAAGTTCAAGGCCAGGTAATTCTCTAATTATAGGCATGCAGTACATGGGGCCTTCCAGAACTCCTTCACTTTGGTTAAATTTAAGAGAGACACTGCATCCATTATCATGATTATCCCAACTGGGGGAGGGTGAAAGGTGAGAGGTCAAAGTGCACTTACTGATTGGTTGGCCATTGATGGTGAAGAAACACGCTCCAGGGGGCAGCAAGAGTCCACATCCAAGTATCAGTTGATGTTGATGTGAAAACTGAAAAAGTGATCACACAAGAACAGAATGATCTATTTTGCGGTGTGCAAAAAATCTCTACATTGCAAAATGTACTCTCTACATGAAATACAATCATACAACTGCTTTAATATCATTATTCTCTCCTACCGTATGTAATTGAAATCAAATCCTTACAATAAACGCTGTAATGTTGAAGTATTGCAGAGATGTTGTATGTCACCTATTTTGTGTTCTGTTGATGAGACGAGTTTCCATCAGATTTCCAGAAACTATATCATTGCCTGGTTTACACAAAGCTAAATGGACAACTCTAGCAGTATAAAGTGACATGTTGCCTTTGTACAACTTCCCCTGTACACTGAGTGTTATCCATCATGTGTGTAAGATTAGATAAACACAAAGAAATTATGTAATTATACTGGCAAATTTTGTTCATCCTGTCTCTCTTGACCACATTGCTTTCCAATTTTGCTATGGTGACCTTCATTAAGATCACACTGGCATAATGTTTCTCAATCAATTTCCATATACTGTGAATTTTATAAGGCAGTAATATTAAAACAAACAAAATTTAATAACTTGGCATAACTTGGCACAGGGAATATGTTTTGATTAATAGGTCAATCCAAAGTGGGAAAACAAAACAAGATTATTTTGGGGTAATATCTAAGCAGACAGAAACTGTAAAATGTTAAAATATGAACAAAAATGTATGCTTTTTATACAGGTATAATACTAAGATGTCAAAACAAACTTTCTGAAAGTTAGTTAGCAAAGAAACCAATAAAGAAAATTTTGAAACATGAGTAAAAACATGTGTTTCAGTCACTGGGTTTTCCTCATTGATAGATGTGATCTGTCATCACTGATAACTTTTATATACAATGGACAGGGAATTCACAATCTATTAACTGTATAAACACCCCAACAGAAGACACTGGGCTAGCATTAAACTCTGGCTATGGATTTGGTCCAGTAACACCTTGGTAACATTTAAACTACTACAAAGGTTTAACACAGATTTGATGTTCTTTTGACTCCAGGCTCTAAGTAATCTTTACCTTCACTTTGTCTCCATCAGGCATCAGCATTGTGTCATCAGGACAGACCAATGCTTGGACAGACTGGCTGTCGTCCATGTTACGGAAACCAAACGACAATGGCCTGTGAAAGACAATCATGAAAAATATTTGTGACTGCAATGTACTTCAAATGACTGAACTATTTCACTGTTGGGAAAGTAGCTATACCTAGGTAAAAGTCACCGTGAATTCAGTGTGTTCAAAAACCTGTACAAATTGGAGGCAGACTGTGATTGGGGGATGACTGTGGAGTGGGAGGGACTCAAAGAGAGCATATCCCAATCATGGGGGAGGAAATCGTTGATATGAAGGACAACTGGCTAGAATCAGTGAATAGCTAGTCAATTTCGGCTGTTGTCTGACTTGTTGAATGTTACATGGTTTGGAAAGTATGAATGGATGGAATTGAGTGGAACTTGTACCAACACACAGAGAAGAATATGCCAGTATTTCTAGTTGCAACACCAACTCAGTTGTTTAGTCAGTCATCCAACTGGCAACACAATATTCACCCCTTTTCTGAAACATTGTATTTCGTTGCAAGCAAGGTTCACCAGCTGCTTGATTGAAGAGCAGATACCACTTTAACTTTCAAACTGCTGAAGAGACAAGAAAGAGTATTATTCAATTCTGTGATATCGTACCTTTGATCATTGCATGTTAGACAGATTTCAAAATACAGGGATGGTGGTGGGTGGCTCTCTGCTTGCCCTCCACCGACATCAGCAATATCTTTGACGGTTGGACGATAGGCCGTGTCATCTCCAGCTCCATCTTCATCTGTAAGGCTCGTGTTGATTGGTGGATACACCCCATGATCAGCATTGTCATTCATGAAATCAATGTTGACTGGTTCACATGGCTGGTCACCTCCACCATCTTGCAGACTTAGTTCCTCATCTTCGATATCTACAATGATATTGTCATCCATAGGTGGGTACTGACTGTCACCGGCGCCGTCATATCTAACGCCGCTGCTTATTGGTGAGTAGTGATGGTTGTCCCCAAAATCTGACGTAACATCAATGCCGATTGGAGAGAAGCTCCTGTTTAAAATGTCATTTAAGGCACTGTGGCTGCTGATTGGCTGATCTTGGTCATCCCCAGCTTCAGGAGCTACTTCCGTCGGCTGCTCCTGATCATGTGACTCAGACTCATTGTCCAATGGTACCCACCATGCCATTGACGGCTTTGTTGTAGCTGATTGGCCGGAAAGATCGGGAACTGAATCATCGGCATTCCTCTTGTCAAGATAAGAGCCTGCCTGTGAAACTGCATTCACCGGTACAAACCCATCTGGCATCTTGTTCCTGACATATGAAATAGAAGATGATATGATGCGATCAATATCAGAAGAAAAGCAAAATTACTGTAAATGGATGTTTTGTCTTATTTTTGTGTGTTTGTGTAGAGAAACACACTGCATATTGGTAACACAAAGTTATTCACAAAAATACCAGGGTGTATGTCCTAGTAAATTCTACCCTTTGGTGGTATTTTCAGAAATACCCATCATCAGGGGTAACACCATAAGCGATGGAGAAAGAGCAAAGATGTTATGCAACAGGGATTTTTATTTGACAATCACTGATGGACTAAAAAGTTATTACAGGTGCAAAATAAACACCATGATATTGCTATTTCAAAGTCTTCTTGTTACCTATAGTTACTTGGTAATACATGACATGATGAAATTATCAGAACAAATGAAAAGCACAAATTTTAAAGTAGAATTACAAAGTGTAGCTGAAAAAGTTAAAGTAAGTTGTATTGGGATAACATCAGGCTGCAACAAATTATAAAATCATCCTAGGGGTTGCACTTCTACCCATCCAGTATGAAAGGCTCCCTAACACAGTCAAGTGGATTGTAACCACTTATCTTCAGGTTTGCTGACCACAAATATAATACGGGTGACAAAGTGCACAATACCGGTAGATGAAAGAAAGACTAAGTGACAGCCAGTGAAAAGGGAAACTTGCCTTAACTGAACTCTCTGCTACTCATGATCCAGTGTTACAATGTTTGGAAGTGCTCTCTGGCTAGCTTATGAAAAGACTTGATAGGATTCTATAGAATTCTACAGCTTATAGATCTTCTATACATATCTATAAAAGTTCTAGAGAAGTTAAGCATCATTTCCAACAGAATTCTATAGAGAAACAAGATTCCACATAATCCTATGGAAGTCTATAAAACATTTATGGTAAGGGTTAACCTTTTCATCACTGTGGTTTGAACCAATTTCATTGTGTTCTATGATAAAGTTAGACCTCTAAAGACAAATGGGGGTGGAAGGGTTAATGTCAATGAAAACAGTGTGCAAAGATATAATATTGACATGAGTACAGAAATGGCCTATCATTGACAGGAAATTTGCCGGGATTGAAAACCAAAGAGGCAAGAAACCAGTCATGAATAAATGTGCTTTATTCTACTGCCGATGAATCATTATTAAAATGTTTGGAAAACTGTTCTTTCATTTGGATGAGCAAGATGTTCACGGATCAACCCCAGCAACAGCAGAAAGTTCCTTAACAGTGAGGAGTAATTTGTCATGGACAAAACCTCTGGGAATTTGTTCTGTTAGATGGCAATCTTCTGAATTCTTATGCTACTCATGTTCTAGGGTTAGAATGATTGTAAAAATACTCTTTTACGTCAACGACCAAACCTTGAGAACAGAAACTTTCAAATCAGTGAAGAGAAATTTGTTGTGAATAAAACTTGATTGAACAGCGTCGTGAAACAACAATTTGAAGTGGACACGCATAGTGAGTGAACAAAGCTTTACTCTTAGACTATAGACGAGATGTTACAAATTATGTTTCCCTTTACAAACTACATATACTGAATGCTTCGCAGTAATAAGACATCAGCACTTTGATGGGTGGGCTGAACTCTGTCTAAGGACAGTATACTTTCCTTCATGAAGGGGCGGACTCCGCACGCGAACAAGGTCCTTCTCTAACAAGTCATCGTTGATGACACAGTCCCCGCTTGTCCATTTTGTTATAATCTTTGGTGTCTAGGTAGCTGTGGTCTAGGTCGCTGTGGAATGACATTGATGCAACGGGTGCATCAGGCCTGTGACTTGCATAATAAAGTAATCTGAGGAACGTTCAATAAATGACTCATCTCTGCCGGTAATGACCACTGAAGGAACTGTTGATTACATCACACATAACGATGCCCTCACTGCCTCTAGTGTCATGACGGCACATACTATACACATGGTTTGGTGGAATTTTCGAAATGCTATGGGATTGGGTATGTTGTTGTAATCAGCCATCAGCTATTTCGGATCATATAATGAAACAATTTAATGTGCACAAGAATGCAGCCATAGTATTTTATCTTCGTATCACGTTTGAACAAAATCAGTCCATCGAGGGACAGTGACCTATGTTTATGTTTCAAAGACATAAAAAAATCACACCAAAATTGAAATCAAATGGCTGTCTTTTGACCATATGGATCATAGCACAAAATTAGTAGACATGCATATGTATGCCATAGTACTTTATCTTTGTACCAAGTCTCAACAACATTGGTTAAGGAATATTTGCATATGATTATTAACCCCAAAGACATGAAAAAATCCAAAAAAGACCATCGGGCAGAGATATTGGAAAAAAATTTACAATCTGGCAGCCATATTGGAACATGTCACGAAGTAAATTGACATGTATGCCATAGTGCTTGATCTTTGTGCCAAGTTTGGACAAAATGGGTGTAATGACCTTTGAATTATGCTTCAAAGACATGCAAAATTACAACAAAATGGCAGTTCTGCAGCCATATTGGATCCTATCGCAAGGTTAATTGATACATGCATATGCATGCCATAGTACGTGCTTTGCCTTTGTGCCAAGTTTGAACAAAATCGGTTCAAGGATGTTTGAGTTACGGTTCAAAGACATGAAAAAAATCGCAAAAAAATGGCCACCTGTCAGCCATATTGGATCATTTCACAAAATAAATTGGTGTTCATATGAAGGGCATACTATTTTGCTTTTGTGCCAAATTTGAACAGAATCGGTTCAAGAATGTCTGAGTCATGGTCCATAGACATGAAAATCGCAACAAAATGGCCGCCTCACGCCCATATTGGATCGTATCGCAATATAATTTGACATGCATGTGTAGGCCATAGTGTTATGCCTTTGTGCCAAGTTTGAACAGAATCAGTTCGAGGATGTTTGAGTTATGGTTCAAAGACACGAAAAATCGCAACAAAATGGCCGCCTCGCGCCCATATTGGATTATATCGCAAAATTATTTGACATGGATATGTAAGCCATAGTGTTATGCCTTTGTGCCAAGTTTGAACATAATCTGCTCAAGGATGTCTGAGTTATGGTCCAAAGACATGAAAAATCGCAACAAAATGGCCGCCTCGCGCCCATATTGGATTATATCGCAAAATTATTTGACATGGATATGTAAGCCATAGTGTTATGCCTTTGTGCCAAGTTTGAACATAATCTGCTCAAGGATGTCTGAGTTATGGTCCAAAGACATGAAAAATCGCAACAAAATGGCCGCCTCGCGGCCAAATTCGATCGTATCACAAAATAAATCGACGTGCATCTGTAGGTCATAGTGCTATGCCTTTGTGCCAAGTTTGAACGAAATTGGTTCGGCAGTGTCTGAGAAACTGTTGATGACGGACGGACGGACGGACGGACGGACGGACGGACGGACGGGACCCAATCTATAAGTCCCCGCCGGACTTCGTCCGCGGGGACTAAAAACTACTGAAGACCTCAAAGTAAATGATTTCAATTCCCTTGAAAAATTCACCAGTGCAACTCGGTGTACTGGAAAAGGAGGCATGGTATCAATTATTCATGCATCTACAGATCCGCTAATTGGTCCACTGACGGAGGCATTTTCCAGCATCAAACTATCCCCCTCTTCCGAGCCAAATAAATTGAAGCTGAAAACGGCCAAAAGGTCAGAAATGCACACCATCAGTGTCTGTCAAATTCATGTATATTTGATGGACTGCTTAATGCACTACTCAGTGCACAGCACGAGCTGATATACGAAGAGCCAAAATCAACAACGTTGACGTCATCACTCATGTCGAGAAATTTGATCGAATCACACAACTTATGAACAATGTCACTGACTTTGAGTAAACCACAGAATTTCCTTCAAAAATTTCAAAATCTGTCTGTTTCTGAATCTAAAGCTGAATCTTTGTAAAAAACACAGAGTTGAGCCACTTCACTTCCCTATGGTTGAACTTATCAATTAACTCACATACATCTCTATTCAAGATGCAACAGAATCATCCTACAGACAGAACTCTAGTTTAATTAAAGAGAAAAGCAACCAGTTTGCCATTCTGCTCTGCTCTGAGTACAATTAACTGCCATGTATATCTGAAGTCTCCATGCTTGAAACTAGGGAAAGTTACAGATCTAACCTGCTATGTAGATAGATTTAGAGATAGCGATATTAAGATTCCAAAGACATTGTTTTCAGTCCTGCCATGTTTTAAGTACTGATGTAAAATTCTCAATGAGAGTCCCTGATGCATACTCTGTTTAGCAATTCAAATGTTTTGAATGATAAAACATCAAGAAATCATTTTACACCATTCATCAGACTTTGAAATGATGTCTTTTTGTATTCAACACTCATTTAAGTATACAACCTTGGACATTGATATGCAAAGATGCACAGATATATGGTACACACAGACACATTCATACACAAAGACACACACACACATTGATTTTAAGTGTAGCTGAACAGGTGTTCATTTCTATATGATATTGGAGCACAGTAACTGACCTGAATGGCGTGGCTCCAAAGTTAAACCTAATCTGCTGATCTGTCGACAAAGAACAAGCCGGATACCAGGCTTCTCCAAGGTCTATGTCTGTCGAAAATAAATTATTTGATTTGATTTGATTATGATGAGATAGAATCCAGTGACAGTCATGATTTCAAAGAAGTTATTTGACCTATCTTGTTGGACGTTTACTAGTGCCAAAACCATGATGAAGAACTCTGTAAAAATTCTTTCTTTGTCTAATTTTGAAACTTTTTTATCTTTTCAAACAAGAGTATTGTATGTGTCTGTTGGACAAAGCGTGTTTCCCCCTTCCAGATTGAAAAGTTAACAATCTCTGAGACGTAATCACCAGTTTCTGCTGAAGGAAAATATGGTTATGTACTTTATTGAAAATTGGAAAAAACAGTTTTGATGGACATATTTTGCCTAAAAGACCCTGAAGGCACATCATAAATGGACTTGTGCAAAAGTTTCCAGTCATCTGTTTGACATTGAAAAGGAAAACTACTGGCTGTTTTGCACAGAAATTTGGTGAAATCAAAAACTCAACTCAATCTGAACAACTATGAATTATTCATACTTTTAAAATATACACGTATCTGCACGTAGGCTTTAAGTTTGATTTTTTAGGCAGGTAAAACATACCAATGCATTATTTTTGAGGAAGTGTGTATGCAGTTCAAACCTGCTGGGAATTTGGTGTCCTTTGGTAGCGATCTCTTGCGTAAAAACATACCGCAAAATAATTTTATGTTTTATGAGAAATTTATGGCTGGAAGACTTGCCAAATTAAACCCATATGATGTCCAAATATTGACATCATTGGTCAGTGTTCAATGGTTCTAAAACAGAATGAAAAGGACGCATGGTGTTCTGCAGACCCAGTACGCCAAAGAGATCATGTGATGCCGATACACTCAAACCCATGTGTACAGACATGGACAGAAATACAGGTATTTCTGTGGGTGTGGGTTTGTCTGTACCATGTTCCGTTTGCATTCCAGGTCTAACCTATTATGCTAATTAATAAATTAAATTTCACTGAGATGTGAAGTTATATGAGCTTCCTTTGTTTTGTGACAAAAAGGTGCGAATTAAAAACCTATTACGAACTGGCAATAAACCTGTATATAATGAATTAAACTAAACTGAAAATGAAATTCACTTTAGCTGATCTTTTTAATGGTGCTTGCTTACCTCTGAAAGCAACACCGCAATCAACACCATTGAGCCAAAATGATAATGAACCATCGGAACAAAGGAGACAGCTAACAATGTCACCGTCACGCCATTCTGTTCCATAATCATTATTCTGTCAAAGAAGGACATGTAGTCAAATGAGCGGGGAAAGTGACATAGGTCTGTTGCAGAAATACTTTTGATTGAGTGGACAATGCCACTCACTATCCGTAATGGATAACTTCTATGCTTGTGCAATTGATTTCTATTGTGAATTACAGCTTTATGCTTATTTATTTTATTGTTTTGGGGTAATATTTTCAAGTTCGTACATTTTGCTAGTTCAGGTCAGCATACACTCATGTAAAATCTTCCTTTCTACATTAAAACCATCATCTTTGTACATTATTGGTTGACCTGTAAAAATTTTTTTGACATTTTGTTTTCGCAGCTGATCAAATACAGGTCACAGGTCATACAACCCGCAGTAACATAGATATGTTTTCGTCATACCAGCCCCAGTTTGCAAAATCACTTGGCACAACTCTTTGTATCTAATATGGCACAGGTCACAGAAATACCAAAGGTCACACAGGATGTTATTGCCATGGTTACTTGCAAACTCACCATCTGCTCTGTGATTGGTCCATTCCAAACTTTACACCTGCCTCCGTCAAAGGCATAGGAGTGAATATCATCCCCAACACCAAGACCTACAGAATCACAAGTAAAGTTGTATTGAGTAACGGTTTATCCTGACATTTTTTGAAAGCTGATGATGACCGCTGAAGTAAAAACAAGAACGATTACAGACAATACCCTAACACCATGGTGTGTGACAGAAAATTATAAGGGGCAGCTCTACAAATATCAAAGGAGATGCGTGTGCCAAAGAACAAAGGCCCGATAACTGACATTGTCTGCTTACACATATCACATCAACTGTGTCAATGATAGACTTGGTTCAAGTCGGTGAATTTTAAAAAAATAAAATCATTTATAATAGTGTCTCTCCTATTTCGTACAAACCTATCCGGAATTTGGCAGCTCAATCCAGGTTTTCCCAGCGATTGAATGCGTCACGTGTGAGTCTGCGTAGTAGTGAGTTAGTTTCTGCCGGATTCACCGACTTGGACTTCTTGCAAAGTACAGGCGGTGAGACGGACTGTGTACACAGTGACTTAGAGCAAATACAAAATGATTGACAGCCCCCGCCGTTATTCTGGCCAATAAGAAGAACGCATTGCTAATAAACCTCTGCATGCATTAAAAAGTTTGTTGTCATCTCCGTGCAAAGCTAGACATCGAGTACGTTTTATATCTGGGAGAATAATGGCATCAAGTTCGTACATCAACCGCGTTTTACTACTGATCGGTCGACCATCGCTTATCATGCGAGATTACCAAAGAAAGCTTGTTGAGAGTTACATTGAGGGAAAAGATGTGTTCGTCTGCGCACCAACCGGCAGCGGAAAATCACTGACATACAAAGTCGCCCCACATTGTTTTGATTTCCATCGCTTTGGGCACGTAAGAGAACAGGCTACAACTGTAAGGACGGTGTCTTTTCCCATCCTTGAATAACCGGCGACGATTTTCGCATTTTGCAACATGGGCCCCACAAACAACACAGATATTTTCACGCGTTTTCGGTGATACAACAGAGGTCGCGCTGACTTTTGTGGGAGTGATCGCACTCGACATTTTGTCAACAACGCCATGTGAGTTTTATGCACCTCTCGTTTGGGTCAATTGGTAACTCCTCCCAATGTGTAAAATTTAGTGATGTCATCTTATGAATAATATATGAGTACAGAAAACGTCATCTCATGAATAATTTATAGCAATGCAGATCGTGCAAGAAAGCTAAGTCTGTGATTCCGGGTGAAACTCCGCTGTATAGCGTTCACTCCCCTCATCGTGTTCACCCTACTCATCACGTCCATTCACACGTGCGTTTCACATGAAAGCAGAATACAAATCATTGCGTTCACTCCACTCAAACATTCACAATCACAGACTTGAACCAAGTCTATGTCAATGACTGCGTGATCGTAGATAAAATCAAGCATTACTGAAAGAAATGGTTTTAGAGTTTACCCTTTTCTGGACTGAAGTGACAATGCTTTGACGCCCAGCCTACTTGCATTATACTGCTGGATTTCAGTGTTACCTGAAAACAAAGATGTTAAACAAATGAAAACAATCATGCGTTATAAATTCAAAATAACCATCACATTCGAAAGCAAAGTCCCTATTGGATTGTTTTATGTCTTGTGCAAATTTCACAGCAATGCATGACTGGGATTTATGCATTGATGTAGTACCATAAGTTTTATATCTTGTGTATGTGAAGCTTTGTTGTTCATTTGCAATAATTATGGAAAAGTAAAGAGTGTTTAAAGCCACTGAAATATCACAAGAAAGTTTTCATTAGAGAGTTGCTCATGGAAATCACCATCAAAGTATTGTTTGTTGATATTACAAAAGTCTGTTCAAAGGTTTTCAGCAAGACTTTGGGAGATTTTCTACACTCGTATTGTGTAGTTACCCTCACACAAAGTTTTCACCTACCTCATAGTACCATCCAAGTGGAATTTCATCCATTTCTGATACGTTAACAGGTAGCTGGGTGCGAATACTCTCAAATGTCCAGTTATCATTGCGTACCTGTATAAAGAGAATCATTGTGCTCAAGACAACATAACCAAAATTATCTTAAAAATTGCAAAACAAATTTACAATAAATGCAAATACCGTTCATGATTGGAATAGAGAGATTGCACAAAGTTCTAAAATACTAGTATATGGATGGAATTCAAGTAACCACTAAAAAAAATAAAAATAAAAATTGCTTTATGGTTGTATTTTGTTGGTGATGTATTGTGTATTGCATTAAAATTGAAAAACTGTTTAAAAAGTGGGCCGACTCGCAGCGATTTCGAAGCTGTTATCCAATTGGGTGGCTGAATCTTACCAATATAATGAAAACAATACAAATAGACTCCCTAAGTGGCTGTGAATAGTGACAATCGACCAATCAGATATAACCTTGCAAACACGCTGCGAGTCAGCCGTAAAAAGTTAGAAGGTATCTACGGTAAGGGACAACTTCAAAAACTTTTTCTGAAGCTGTTGGAGTAAGAAAACTTTTCTTTGTTTTAGTTTTGTGAAAATTTAAAATGTAATTTTCCCCACAGAGTTAACGTGGGCGTTGTGGCTATTTTGAATTCCAAATATCGGTAAATAATTGTATCTCTGGTACCAAAAGTTGCACAATGACCCATTATTTTTATTCTTGATTTGGGGAAAGTTAGAGCAAAAGTTGCGATATTTCAGTTTTGAGGCACCTTAACATTAGATAAATCCTCTTTGCCATTCCAACACCGTGGTGAGTCATGGCCAGCAAATTCTCCTTTTGCACTTATCATGACTAAAGACTAGGCATCCCAAAAACCTCTCAACCCTTCACAGAGATTGACCTCAATCAAAACAACACTTTAATACCATGCTACACCAATGGTGGTGACCCAACCTTTGTAATAAACCCTGGTGACTACCCTCAACAGTACCCTCTCCCAACACACTGCAGTTACTCACCTCCACATAAACCCCCTCCCCCATCCACTGTAGTAGTGATTCACCTCAACGCAAACACCTTCCCCTACCCTCTCTGCAGGTGACTAACTTCCACATGAACCCCTCTCCCACCCACCCACTGTAGTAACTCACCTCATATACTTTCCCACCCATTATATTGACTCACCTCCACATAACCCCCCCCCCTCTCCCACCCACTGGCACTGTAGTGACTCACCATATAAACTTTCTCCTGTACCCACTGAAGTGACTTACCACACAAACCCCCTACCTTACCCACTGTAGTTTCTTATCTCCATACAATAACAGCCCTCCCTCACCAACATTAGTGACTATTCTCCACACAACCCCCTCCTCCAACCACTATAGTTACTCACCTCCAGACAATCTCCAGTGAGTAGTAGTGCAGCAGTTTTGTCACTGACATTCAACAAGACGCCGTGGGTTGGAAACGGTTTCCACTCGGTGCAGGAAAGTTTTGTCAGCGCATACACAGTGGGTACCTATCAACAGAAGGATGCCTACTATGTGAAACAGAAGTCTGGACTGAGTTCACCGTGATTGTACACTGCATTTTGGTTTAACTGCTCTCGTGATGTGACGCAAGAAGATTTTCAGTTGAATAGGAAATTATACATTGTGACTCAAGAAAATTTCACAAATTTTTCAATTGACTCAGAAGTTTCCTGAAATCTCTTTTGTTAGAGGGCACACTGTAGAAGGGCCAGTGGGAACTTGCAACACTTTTCAAGTTATGTTATATGGTTAATTTATACTCCAGTGTTTCATTTTAATCAGCTTACTCTTTTGCTAAAACAAAAAGGGAAAATCAAATTCCCTTTTTCTGCACTGAACGTGTATTCTGGCTAGTAAAGAGAAGCCAGTACAGTGTTCTCCACAACTTTGAAAAACAGAGGATGACAAATTTACATAACAGTGTATAATTTGCATATTCTTTTCTTGTGAAAATATATTATTTTGTATGCTTATTTACATATGAACAGATTGCTCTAAAGACAGTGGAGTGGCCCACCCCTAAAATCCCCTTGTGGAAAACCCTGAAGTATTTCACAGTGTCAGTATATCTGGTTTGTGGATGACGACGTACAGAGAAAACAGATACTGTTGGGTGCATCAAATTTTGAATCACCAACATGTGAAATATAACATAGATGCGATCAACTTAATGTGACTGTTTGGGAAGACGTAATCTTACAAAATGTTGAGTCAAATGAAAACAGCAAAATGACACTAAAAAGCAGCATGGATGTGGAAGTACAGGTCACTTTGTTGTTACAGTACATCTAAACTTACAGTAATGCTGAATTTCAAAGGCCCACCGGAACACAACAGTGTACACCATAGATTATGTATAGCACCAGATTTACACAGCACTTCACGGCAAAGACGAGAAGTTTCTGCAAGAGAAATATGAAAGAAAAAAATGTAAAAAAATTGTAAACAATTAAAATCTAAAAATTTTGGGAATCTGTTTAATCCAAATTGGACCATCCCTGACAAAATATCTAGATTAAATATAAAAGCATTTGGAATGGTAGTTTCTGAGATTTTGACTTTAGTTAATTTTTTTCACATTTTTAGTCTCATTTGCATATGTTTGAGACTAGCACCTGTAGTCATTTGGATAAAATCCCCATCCACAAATTATGTTGTTTCTTTACAGAAAGTATTGAGGTTAAAGATGTTGTTTCAAAGTTTTTAGCGGACCAACATAAAGGTGTATGTATATACATGTACATACATGTACATGTACATAAAGATTCGAAAATGTAGACAACAGACATTGCCTGATCCAGAAAGTTACATGCTATGCGTATTTATGACAAATGGAAGCCATAAAATATAATATATGGGGCACACTAGACAAAATAGGAAGTAGCCGTCAAATATCATAAACTTTATGGTATCAATTTCAGGATTGCTATTACAACCCTAGCCTTGACCCTGACCCCTTGCTGTGACCCGGTCCTTAACCTGAACCCTAATCCTGAAATAGATCCAATAAATCTAAAAACGTCCAATGACAACTTCCTGCTGTGTGGACTGAGTCTAATCCTTGCTATATAAATCTTGCATGGGTGCAGCATAACCACTGTCACAGCCACATCGACGTGTTGTCTCTGGCCCAAAAGAGGTTTACTGGTACATACATGTATTTCATGTATTGGTATAGGACTATAAACTTGAAGAGTTCAAAAATCCTCAAAGTTCCTGGACAAACTGTGCCATTGGGTGATATTTATGAAGACAGAGACATAAACACCTATTTATTTCCAGCTCCATACTATCAATTACTTGAAAAAGACTACTGTCTGATGTTTTCCCCTTTTGATAAAACTGCCATCACCAGCTGTTCTATTAAAAACAAACATTTTCCTATCCTTCTCAGTTCCAAAAAGTATGTCGAAACACGGTATTAACCTGGCAAAAAAGCACAGTCTGTGTCAGCGCCCTGCTTACCGACAGATGAATTCTGGTCCAAATTGTTACAATAACACTGGACTTCCATACACAGGTACACAGGCTGTATTGACACGTTCAATAAATTGATTTTTGGGAGGAGCAAAGTAAGAAAAAATTCTTTCTTTCATACAAACCAGATAAAATTATTGAAAAGCACATTAAAAGTTGCAGCTGGTGCAGCTTTGAAGGCAGTCACTGCCGAAAAATGCTGATCGTACCTTTATCATTAATGGTTGCTAGGTTACCAAGTATGAGCACAGAGAACCTGGCTAGACTGGCGTACATCTCATCATATTCATCAACTGTGGAAAGAAAAGAGAAGTATGTTTTAGATGAGATGGATAAATGTGAAGTGGATTGGTAAAAAACAGAGATGCACTGGTTTGCCCTGATCAACATATAAACCTCAGGATGTCTTTGCCAGTTGATCATATTGTATCACATTTTTGGGGAGTGGTAGGTTAAATTCTTTTTCTGGGGTGAAAAGAACTTGTAATATTGGTGTTTGATTTGAGAAACAAACTGATGTAAAATCCAAATGACTGTAACATGCTTTGACATCACATCATAAAATTATCTTTTACTTTGTGCTGAATATCAGTAAGACAGAACACGCCTTGGGGACAGATATTCAGACTCTCAAATTTCTACAATTCTTTTCTGATCTACGACATATGGAGGGCTCATTTAAAGGTCTTGGAGCAAGAAAAACTTTCACCATCTTAGTTTTTTGGAAAATTTGAAATTTAATCTCCCCCCCATAGAGTTGACACAGGAATGGCAGCCATTTTGAATTTCAAATATTGCAAAATGTCGGGCAGTTTGTTTCACTAGTTCAAAAGTTTGCACGGTGACCCTTGATTTTTATTGATTTAGTAAGAGAATGGTTGAAAGTTCATTAGGAAAGTTTGAGCAAAAGTTTAAGTTGTTTACTTTCGAAGCGCATACTGCTTTAAAGATACATTCTTATGTTCAAAGTAGAAATGAAATCAACACAGAATATGATTACAGCACAAGAAGTCATATTTGTCACCTGATGAAGTACAGTGGTACTCACTTTCTGAAGATTGCCGTGATTTTCGCTGTCCATCCTCTGATATTTCTGAAGTTGATTTTACCGCAATTTCATCACCTGGGGATGTCTCTATGACAACATCTCTGTGCACTGGAGAACCTGCACTGGTAGAATCCCTGCCTGATGTTTGCCTATTTCCTGATTGGTCCACGTTTTTGTTTCCCGTCTCTGATTGGTCACCTGGGATGCTGCTGCTGCTTGATTGGTCATTGGTGACACTGGCTGCATCCATACTTATTTTACTCGCAGACAGTCTGTCAACATTGTGGTATTCCAACGTGACGTTGTCCAATACGGAATGGATCCATATATTGCTGATATTAAACAATAATGCCACATATTGCACCAATAAGGTTCTGGCTTTCAAGCTCCCACTTCTTACACGACACTGGAATCAAATTTCATTAAAATTTTATCACATTGTGTCAGAGTTCATTAAATAACATAGGATTCGGTGTCTATACCCTGAATGTCATACATTTTGAAGAAACAATTGTGTACATAAATCTAACAGAAGTCTCAGGTTCAAAAAAATGCAGAAAAAAATTTTGGAACTTTTGAAACTTCCTTTGGCATTTTAAAGTGAAACAGATTTAAAATTTCCATATTCAAATGGGCAGATGTAATCACACAAATTAAATCAAATATCTTTGCCCCACTTTGGTCAATGTTCAATGTAGATTTCTGGTATGAAAACCACCACATTCAGTTTGACAATTTGTAATTTTTTCTGATATCAAATATTGATTAAACTGAAAAAGTTGCAGAATTGTTATCAGTGTAACTGGCA
This sequence comes from Ptychodera flava, assembly GCF_041260155.1. Taxonomy (NCBI): domain Eukaryota; kingdom Metazoa; phylum Hemichordata; class Enteropneusta; family Ptychoderidae; genus Ptychodera; species Ptychodera flava. Next base: position 14,178,684 of record NC_091947.1, on the reverse strand, counting down.
TCAAGGCGGGCAACCCACACGCTGATACGCTGTGTGACTTAGATGTGAACAACAACAGCTGACAGATGGTAGAGTGGTTTGCATCAGCACTCAGCTGAGACAGGCAGAATCATTGAGATTTAGAAAAAGTTAAGTCACAAAACACGGTACAACAAGGGCATATTTGCAACGAATGTTTACAATAACATGAAAGAATTTGACCACTGCAATATTATTTGGTTTTCTAGATGGGGAATCTTATTGAAAGTCTGATGCAAGGTACTGAGAGTTTTGGACTACACTTATTGTCCTTTTTGACAAAAATTATCATTCTTGTTGAGAATTCGCAAGAACAGAACTTTGATCAATATCAGCAATATAATTTCAAAATAGTGTGAAGGGTTGCAGGCAATACTTGTGGAATTCTTTTTGACATTATGCGTTTGAACTTTTGAACCCATCTCTCATTCTCTGCAGTCATCGCACGCATACAATGCCATTTTGGGAATGGTAGAGTTCAAAGGTCACATTTAATGGAGCATATGTGCAATTCTCTGCAGTCATCACAAGCATACAATGCCATTTTGGCAATGACAGAGTTCAAAGGTCACATTTAATAGAGCTTTGCCTACCTAGTTGTTGCGAAAGTTGAGATAGGAAACCAGCTGTGATAGTATCCGGGTCTTTTGAGACAAGACATAACAAGACAGTCAGAGATAACGTGATACAACATCAATAAATGAGAGAACACAAACAGCAGAATAAGAAATTTTGTCTGTTCAGGCCCTGAAGCAATTTATTTCCATTACGTCTAATCCAAGTTTTAAAGCTAAGCCTTGACAATCGGTCTTTTTAAGGTAGTATGCGCCGTGAAAGTGAGACTTAACCCTTTTCCTGCCGAGCGCCCTTGTCCGTTATTCTCCCAAGTCAGTAGAAAACCGCCCCATAATATGTGCCTGCAAAAGATTGGCTCTCCTGCATGTTATCCTGCCAGGCATTTTGGCAGAAATCGCCCATTTTCAGGGTAGTTTTAGCCGTACTTATACGTGTTAGACTTCGATAATTTCTACATGCCCGTAGACAGGGGAAGGAGCTCAAGGGTTGCTGCAGAAAAAAATTGAGGTCACCGGCTTTGTTTGCCCCTGGGAGTGCGTCATTTTATTGCCGTTTCATGTTTATTTTTTCGGAAATAAACTCCTTAAGTATTACGCACGTCCGCTAGGCACAAACATCACCTCACTCGTCTGTTAGTCAGAGACCCTGAGGGTCGTGCTAGGGGTGCAGAAGCACCGTCAAACCTGTCCTGTTTCCCCAGGGTAGGGTCAATTGAATACGTACCTTAAACGACTTGGTAGTGTAGCACAAAAACTACGTTTTTGCCGTTGTATTAACGACATGGCTGAGCCATTGAAGCACAGCTCAACGTAGTTTAGCCAGCTCAGTTGGGAGTTGGCTTACGAGTGTTACCGTCATTACTGACTTAATCGAGTGGTCCTCAGTCAGGTACGGGTTTGTACCGACATGGCTTGGGCTGCAGCTAACCAGTGATAACCAGTCACTACACCCAAGTCTTCAGTTCACTTTTGCGATGCACGGGTGCAACGCAATATGCTTCCATTGTTCTAGCCATCGACGTGTACGTGTCCACATGCCTGGCAGCCATATTGTACTGCTAGCTGGTTTGCATAACAAAAGCAGTCCCTGCTTACTGCAGGCGGTATCCCCGTAGCATATTGACCTTATGTCACCTTTTGAATTCTCTGTACGCAAACAGCGTACGTAGTTACTAATGCGTCGGCAAGAGAATACGTTTGCCTGCAAACCAGAGCCGATACTTCGGACGATGGAATAAATAAAAAATCCAAAGCTACCTCCATTGAATGGCACGGCCAAGGCGGTGAAGGACGTTGCCTGGCTTGAACTTGCAGAGCTGAAGCCCAGCTTAGTACGTCGGACACCAGTTTGTAATGGTATTTCCGAGTCGTTCATATCCGTTCCATCGGAGGAACAAGTCGAGCCGTCCCGTCAAAAATACGTTCTCATTTTCAGTCACGCACAACTGAATAAGTGACTTTCGTCTCGCACCATCGGCATATCTGCCAAGTTGTTTGCAAGAGGTAGCCTTCTAGATTAGCATTGCCGAGTTGGTCAAGTTCGGCAGCAATCTCTATAGTGCCAGGCAGCCAAGTACGTCCAACTCCGCCAGAAAACGTCACCATGCTATCCTGCCAAGTCCGCTAAAAAGCGGTAAAAAAAAACCAGCCCCCCTCGGGTGTGGGGGACTGGTGGACAGGTTTCTGCACCTTTCCCTGTCTATCGACTCCCTGCGAACCCATTTCGAGGGGAAAAGGCGTTCCTTGTCAGAAAACCTCTCCTCGGATGACCCCTAAACGCACAGGGGATAGCAAAACGTAGTGCCGTCGACTTGGCAGGAAAGGGGGTACCCAAAAAGGGCCCGATTTCCACCGGGTTGGGAGAATAACGGTCACCAGTGCTTAGATTCTGGCTACACCAAATTTCAAGCGGATTTTCACCGACTTGGCAGGAAAAGGGTTAAACTTTTGCTCAAACTTTCCTTAATGAAATTGTCAACCATTCTCCAAATCAAAACTGTCAATGTGCAAATTTTGGTACTAGAGAAACAAATAACCTAAAATTTATTGATATCTAAAATTCAAAATGGCCGCTATCCCTGTGTTAACTCTATGGAGAAAAATAAAATTTTCGATTTTTGAAAAATAGGACAGTAAAAAATGTTATAACACCAACAGCTTTAAAATGAGCCTCTACAAGTGGTAAATCAGAAAAGAATTGTAAAAGTTTGAGAGTTTGAATCTGTCCCCAAGGCGCATTCTACCTTTATGTTGCTGATTCAACATGTGTGATTGATTCAAGGCCTGCAGAACTATTGGATAACTTGAACAGGACAAATGTACACTACATATGAACATGCAGAGACGATATGTGATGACAAGTTGAGGAAAATTTCAGCTTACTGATGAAGTAATGATTTCATTTCTGATGAAGATTGGGGGGGGGGGGGGCTGCGATTCGATACGTACGTAAAATAATGGATGAAAAGAGCTGATAGTAATCAAGTATGACAAATAAACACTTTAGATTATTTCTGTATGAAATAAATGACAAAGAATAGAATTATAAATAGATTTATAAAATCAATAGATGTGATAAAATATATTTAAAATATACTTCCATTTTTGATTTAAAGACATGCATGGAAGTAGATGGTGAGTACATTTACAGATAAGTTGCTAGAAATATGGTGCATTAACACAAAATTTAGGAATTACATTTTAGTGGGAACAATTAAATTTTATTGTGACTTGAAATTACAACAGATGTGAAATGTTTGATTGGTCAATCAGAATAATGTTCTGTAGACTTTGAGAAAGAAAATAATGTTGTAGTGATTATGTTAGTGCAATCTATTTTGCCTTAACTTTGTGTAGCGAAATTATACCTCTGAAATATTGCAAAAACTTCGGTGAAAAATAATATCAAAGGGACAAATTCAAAAAGTTTGGATATTATCATGCTTATTTTGCCACCAAAACTATCAGTACAAGTTATCTGGCATAGAACTGTTCAGCATCGTATAATTAAATTACTGATTTGACATGTAATGAAACACCAACAGATTTATCCTACTGTGGCTTCTAAATCTGGCAAGCAAATAAGTAGAAAAGATAAGATATCAATACTCCAGAAAAATAAGCAACTTGTTTGTATAAAATTACTTGCTTGGAATTTTACCCTGTACATGGAAAGCGGAAGAAAATATAAAAACAACTCATGAAAATATAATTTTATAATTTTTATGTGCATATGAATAAACATAGGGCCAAAGTCCCTGAAGCTACTATAGACATGGATACAAAATTAAGTATTTCCTGTCTGTATGAAATTATCTCACTAAGGTCATCCTCGGGACTTGTAAACCAAATTTTAAAGCTGTCTGACCAGCGGTTTTGAAAAAACAAGTCATCGTTGATGACACAGTCCCCACTTGTTAATAATGGGTACTTTGATTACATGTCCTCAGAGAGGATAGAGTTCTCTTCATTAATTAGGTCTGTGATAAAAATACTTTGATACAGATGGCGCTCAATGGCCAAGAATGAGTTCCATGGTGATGAAAACATAAAACCAATGTAGGCCACCATCCTAAAGTTCATAAAATGAGTCAACTAGGAATTAATCAACAGGATGTTGCAAAACATTTTTGCATACAATTCTAACACTTAACAGATTATCACTGGTACCATATTTCATAAAGTTTGATGCAGTATTTACAACACTATGAGATCAACATCTGTATCAAGTTTCATCACATTTGACGTTGTATTAATTTGTGGCTTAGATATTACCCTAATTAGGAAAGTTCATTACTTATGCAATTACAAATTAATTAAAATGACACTGATAAATGTCTTTTTCAATGTTAAAGCAATGTGAGCTTAATATCGGTTAACATCTGTATAAAGTTTCATGAATTTGATGCAGTACATATTTCTTGACATATCAGCCTACTTACGAAACTTCAATAATTGACATGTTACTGCTACATGACGTGAAACAAATTGACGAGCATATGTATGAAATAGGTCAATGTCAACTTTGAATGATACTGGTGGAAATATGTCTGAGTTATGGCTCTGTACATGAAAACATCGTAATAAAATGGCTGCCTAGCAACCATATTGGATCGTATCACATAAAAAATCGACGTACATATGTATGACATAGGTCAATGTCCTTGTACCAACTTTGAATAAAATCAGTTGAGATATGCCTGAGTTATGCCTCTGTATATGAAAAAAATCGTAACAAAATGACCACACAGCAGCCATATTGGATCGTATCACAAAACAAATTGACGTGCATATCTATGACATTGGTCAATGTCCTTGTACCAACTTTGAATAAAATCGGTTGAGATATGCCTGAGTTATGCCTCTGTATATGAAAAAATTGTAATAAAATGGCCGCCTAGCGGCCATATTGGATTGTATCACAAAACAAATCGACGTGCATATCTATGAAATTGGTCAATGTCCTTGTAGCAATGTTGAATAAAATCGGTTGAAACATGTCTGAGTTGTGGCTCTGTACATGAAAAAATCATAATAAAACGGCCGCCTGGCGGCCATATTGGATCGTATCACAAAAAAAATTGACGTGCATATCTATGACATTGGTCAATGTCTTTGTACCAACTTTGAATAAAATCAGTTGAAACATGTCTGAGTTATGGCTCTGTACATGAAAAAATCGTAATAAAATGGCCGCCTGGCGGCCATATTGGATCGTATCACAAAGAAAATTGACGTGCATATCTATGACATTGGTCAATGTCCTTGTACCAACTTTGAATAAAATTGGTAGAAACATGTCTGAGTTATGGCTCTGTACACGAAAAAATCGTAATAAAATGGCCGCCTGGCGGCCATATTGGATCGTATCCCAAAATAAATCGACGTGCATCTGTATGACATATGAAGTAATCCTTGTACCAAGTTTGAATGAAATCGCTTCTTGCATCTCTGAGATATCTGTGTGAACGGACGGACGCACGCACACACGCACGCACGCACGCACGCACGCAAGGACATGACCAAACCTATAAGTCCCCCCGGACGGTGTCTGTGGGGACTAACAAGCAACTCAACAGTTGACAGAGCTCTGCTGTGTTTTGTAGAGAATAACCTTTTGTGACACATTGATGAAGAAGGTGGATATCTTTGATTAACATTGTAAGTGAGTTCTGTTGAATAAGTTGAGACTGTACATACTCAGAGAAAGCACACTGAAGAGACAAATGTTTGAAACTTAAGAAGTTCAAGGTCATCAAAAGCATTATAAGGAATCATGTAACTTTCATTGCACTGTTTACACAGATTGCATAATTGCTATAAATAGCACATGAAGAATCTTCAGCCCAGCTTTACCATAAAAACCCTATCACTTTGACCACTCTTTACTTGACCACTCTATTTTTTTCCTCAAAAAGTAATTTTATTTTATCCTTACCAAGTCAACCATAAATGGAAATTAGAACTTTCTCTATCTCTATCTTTATCTCTATTGACTATTTTGAGCAATTTCTTTTAGATAACATACAGGGCACAATAAATGACGGTTCAGAATATGTCAAAGTTGGGATTCAGGAAAGTTGCCTTTACATGTTTTAATCCTCCAAGATGGTAAGCATTTCACTATGAACTGTCAAAAAAAGTTGAACTTTCTGATAATTCTACACTAAAATTATTTTGGCTTTGATGATTTCCTAATAAATTCAATTACTTAAAATCATATTAATTATTTTTTTCTGGGTGATTGATAGGGTTTATACAGTACAAGAATTACATACAATGTAAGTCAAATTTTGACCAAAAATGACAAAAAAATTCCTTAAAAATACACATTTGCATGTTTCATCACAATTTGAACAAATCTAAGTTGGGTTACCCCTAGGGACCTGTATACCAAATAACAAAGCTGTCTGACCAGCGGTTATGAAGGAGAAGATTTTTTACCAAAAACACTTTTTTTGGCATTAATTTGCCTATTTTCAACAATATCAAAAAATTAAAAAAAAAAAGTTTCTCAAAATCATATTTTTCATCTACACAACAAATATCAAATCAGTAAGTACTGCGGTTCTCAAGATATTTGAGTGGACTGACGCCTCACAAACGGACATACATACATACATACATACATACATACATACATACATACATACAGACTGACGCCGGACGCCGGACGGATACCCATCCCAATAGCTTCTATAGACTATAGTCTATAGTAGCTAATAATGGCCATATTCTGAGCAAAGAAATGGATGGGTAATGACTGACTATGTCACATTTCATTCTGTTGGTCAAAGTGTTGAAACTGTGTGAAATCTTTACCCATATTACTACATACTATTAATTACTACATACTATTAACCCTTTCCAAACTATATTTTGGTTCAGTCCTACTGTTCGCTATGACACAGGGGAAGAGGGATATGGGTTTCAGACAAAGAGTGGATAGAAGTTTGTAAGCTTACATTTAGAAGTGTGATAGGGTGTGTAAAAGGTGATAGACTTATCCCAAAATTAATTGAATATTTACTGAACTGAAATAAAAATATTGATTATGTCTAGTTGATGCGAGTGGAAATTTTGGTTGAACTATGTCAAGCTGCGTCCTTCTCTGCAATTTTGAGTCTACTTTCTATAAAATTAAATTTATTTTCATAACCCTACCAGTACATTCCCTTCTCTGGATTAGAACCAACTGTGGGTCAAATATGGTTGAATATAGCATAAGTTAATTAAATCACTGATTGTAAAACCTCATTGCCTGAACCAGGACATTGTCACTTTGTATTCTTTTTAAACAAACTTCCACTCACGTTAACCAAAAACAACCAACATTTGTTCCATGCAGAGTTGAGGGCTGTATCGAGGTAAACTCACCATGTGTGGTTAGCGATGCCAACACTCTGAGTGCACCGAGACAGTGGGCCAATGGTAATGGCTGTGACTGGAAACTAGACACTCCTTTATCACTACAAAAACTACATGTGAAGGGAAAAAGCACAAGAAATATCATATGATATCATATTTTTATTAGAATTTCAAAGAAAGTAGAATTGAAATGGCAAGATTAAGCTCTTATACAATTTTGTATCACAACATATTTTATAAACTGACTTGGAGACCAAACTATTTTGTTAACTGAGTCGGAGACCAAACTCACAAAAGTGTTCAATGCAATACACTGAACATCCTGAATGTAGCCTTTAATGTTTTCATGTAAAACCTATGCTTGTTATGATACAATTAATGCAATTATACAGTAATTGAAGATTGGTGAAAATCTGCAGGAAAACCTGTAACTTTGATCAGTTATTAAATGACCAGGACGGACAGTTTTCAGTACTGTACTTGTGAACACAGTCACTCAGCCATTAATTGGTGACAGGCTATAGTACAGCTGCTCACATGTGTAACACAGTACACTAACACTAGTAACAGTACAAAATTTGTTATCATATCTCTGATATCTGTGTCATCAGAGAATACCTAGTAGTCTAATTTTTGTTTTACTATCTCACTGTTTTGAATGTATCTCAACCTTTCCTGATATGACACCAATCAATTAGGCAGTATTGTCATAGCAAAGTACAGGCAACTCGGAGATAGTCTGACAAAATACACTGGTTGGCTTCAGGTCTGACAATTATTAATGAACACTAGTGACATATGGGCACATTGAAATCTACAAATGGCAGCAAAATGTTACGATAATCCCTCTAAGTGTCCAATGCATTTGTCAAAACAAAAGCCGTAGTTCATCTGTCATATCCAATACAAGGTTACTGAAAAAGACAGAAAGGGGCTGATTCTCAGAGTATTGTTGACTATACATCATCCCTTTTCAGGTCAAACCACTCAAAATTTGTGTAAAAATCAAGGTGACCAGACCACTATGACATATTCCGTTATGACACAAACTATCAGTGCTGGGCCAAGCTAGTCAAAATCAATATCTTTTTGTATGTCTGTAATAGCACGAAAAGCCAGTGAAATCATGTTTAGAGTTTTACGACTCTTCAACTGCTCAAGTTTGTTAAAACCGGAACACTTGAAGCTTAGGGAAGAATGTTCTCTAGAGACAATTTTATAGACACTCAAATTTGATCAATATTCCGATAGTCTGCTCTCATGTGGACTTCTTTTGAAGCCTGTGAATTAAAATAAGTTTTAATTTTCTTGATTTTCGAGAAAAACGAAAATTCAACTTTTTCTCATAAAGTCAAAACAAGGTATAGTGGCCATTTTGACTTTCAAACATCAATTCATTTTGAGTGTTTTGTGTCTCTGCCCCGAAATTTGGATAGTGACCCGATTTTTACTGAATTATTTTAGTAAATGCCCCTCTTGAGGACTACCCCTCATATAACTTGTGTGGTCTTTTAATGGCAAGGTAATTTTCAGACAAACTTCCTTGATTATCAACAACTATGGTTTAAAGCTTTTATGATGAAAATATGCCGAAACTTCTAAACTCTTCAATCAAGGTGTCTATAATCCGGAGTACTCACTCCAAAACTGAAAGACTTTAAGGTTTTGCTAAAACTTTCTTTAGGGAAACTCCAAATCATTTTCTTTCAAAATGCAGAATAAAAATCCAGCGTCATGGTACACATTTTGGTATTAGAGAAATTAATTAATTACCTAATATTTGCCGACGCTTTAAATGCTACACAACCTCTTTCCCTGTGTTACTCAATGGGAAAAACAAAATTTTAAATGTTCACAAAAATTTGACGGTTAAAATTTCCTTAGCTCTACAAGTTCCAAAATGAGCCCCCACTTGTGGTAGACCAGAAAAGTGTTATAATTTGCGAGTTCCAACATCGCATATTCTACCTTGACTGGTGTTAACCAACTTGAAACGATAGCGACAGACAAACCTGGAAGAACAATGATTAAACAACTAGTCATAATGACCCAAAGGCTTGGTACAACTACGATTTGATCATTCACCAAGCAATGACAACAAACCTTATGACACTGGTCAGGTGATCCATGAAGCCATTGACATGCAGCATGATGTCCTTGTGAACGGGATGTCTCGCCAGTACCTCCAGCAACTCCATCTCTGACACCCTGCTGATATTCCGGCTCGGAGGGCTGTTTAATATCAGATCGATGGTTGGAAGCAGGACCAGATTTGTCACTCTGTGGTTTATGATATCGGCTGAAAGTAAAATATAGTACTGGTATACAGTGCTGAAGTAATATGCCACTATCATAAACATTTCTGATGGCTGGTATGACTATAATCAACCTTGTCATTTTCCATTCTACTGAATATGTTGAAGCTGTAACTTCTGATCATATTTTCTATTATATTTGTTCTGTATATAAAAGTATTCCTTATTCTATTTCCAAAATTATGCTGAAATGTTATGGTGGATTGCACCTCAGGGAAAGATATTTAGACTCTCAAACTTTTACAATTCTCATCTAACCAACCAATCGTGGGGGCTGATTTTAAAGCTCTACGTGTATGGAAAATTTTAACCGTCTTAGTTTTTCAAAAATCGAAAATTTTGTTTTTCTCCATAGAGTTAACACAGGAATGGCAGCCATTTTGAATTTCAAATATCAGTAAATGTCAGGTAATTTGTTTCTCTGGTGTCAAACTTTGCTTGGTGACCCTTGACTTTTATGCTTGAGAAAAATAAAAAGTGTCTCTTTTGTCTTCTATTTCTCACAAAGATGGGCTTACCATACGGGAAGGTCAGGTCAATTTCACTGTATTTGATACTTTTGTCAATCAGCGTGACTTGTAATTTATTGTCACTGACCAGTGTAGCAACGACAAGACAGGTGTGGTTGACTGGCAGTTCTAATTCATTCATTGTAGTCACTCCACTGAATGATGTCTTCTTGTCAATTACCAACAGTTTCTCCAAACCTGAAAGAGTACAACATCAATTGTAAGTTCAGTCCAAGGTCAACAATGTCAAGTAATTGTCATATCTTAGAATGTTAAACTTTATTATTTTCAAGGAGAGCAGTCTGCAAAAAATTTCAATAAACTTTTTCCAGGTCAAAATGCTCTCTTTCCCTAATTGATACAGTGCACAAAAAAATTTCAAGAAACATCGTTGGATAGACATAGATATATACATAAATACATAGACATGTAGATATATACATACATATATACATTCATACATACATACATACATACATACATACATACATACATACATACATACATCCATACCTACCTACCTACCTACCTACCTACCTACCTACCTACCAACCTACCTACCTACATTCATACATACATTCATTCATAATGCATATAAACAAACACACATATAGACAGATAGCTAGATAACAGACACAAGCTGATCCTATTGAGCTCTCAATGGTTTGTACTGTGTATATTACAATACATACTGGGAGCATAAGGAAGAAAGGAAGGAAAAAGATGAAAAAAGAAAGAAATCAACAAACAAATTTAGTAAAATGTCAAGCATAAAATTTGTATTCACACACTGACAACTGATTTGACAACTGTGGAAATGAATACAACAAGTGATAAATAACACAACTTTAATTAGATGAAATGGTCAATGAAATACTAACACACCCTTGAGGTATCTATCTCCATGCTTTCCACGAATTGTAATAAATACTATGTTGCCGAGATTTCTGCCTTCATTTGAATTCAGGCACGGAATGTCCAGGTGCAGCTCTCCAATGGCCGGGTATTGCTCCAAACTGAGGTTTTGATAGATGGCTTCCTCATTGGCCAGGGTATCCCACAGCATCACATTAATCTGAAGTGAGATGGAGAAATGTTGAGATATGGAATAAACAGCTGTTTTGAAGATTGCAAATGCATGTGCATATAAGTGACAGGTACTATGGTCAATAAAATAATCAGTCTTTGTCTCTCAGAAATAAAATGGCAGGATATTGATAATCCTTCTTCTTCCAGAATGTCAAAATTCATGACTTCCACACTGAATTAAGTTTACATTGAGATCAATCTTCAATGATGTTTCACAACAAGCTAAAGAACATTGGGGCATGTCATCCTTCAGGAAAAACTAGTGCTTGTCTGAGGGTGCCCTTACTAGGTAATGGTGAACGCATACAAAATACGCCCTATTAGTAAGAAAATGTTGAATTATACTACAGGTTGCTATGTGCCCAACATTATTCAGTCTTTCCCAATCTACCTCCTCCAAGTTCCATTGAGTTTGATATTGCATCAATTCAATGTTTGAGTTAAACTTCGACATCTAGGTTTTATTTTAAAAAAATGAAAAAGTATACTTTTAATATTATAGACTGTTTATCAACTTGAATTTAAATTTACTTGGGCAGCAAACAGATGTATTACACTAAACTATGCGCCTTCGTATTAATGTTTTTCCTGTGCATCAGCTGATGCACATCACTGTCTCTGTGAGTGGACTTAGAGAAAAGGAGACATAGCCTAAGATTTGAATGCAGCAATACTACAATTTACAATGCACGCCATCCAAGAGAATGCTTGACAACTGACCAAACTCCTAGCCAATAACCTACCCCTGGAGCATTGCAGTGATGTGGCTTGCCATGGACACTGATACTAGAACTCTCACTGTCACATTCCACCTTGACTTCAAGAGATGCATCTGAAACACATAAAATCACGCCGTTAGCAATTTGTGATGGAAAAATTTTTTTGTCAACACACAATGTAATCAACAAGAATTGCAAAGGTCATATTCCATAACATCAGTGTTCAACAATGAGATGACTACATTTACCAGTGGAATTTGAATTAATGTTCACAGTTTAACTGTATAGTTTACAGGGGATAAATATTAGCTCCCTCTGATGACATTACAGGTTATTCATGTTACAAAACTACAGAAGTCTGTTCCTGTACACTATATAAAATAATTTGCACATTTATTACTATTTCAAAGTTTTTGGGGAAAACCGTGTAAAACCTAATACTTCACAAATAATATGTATCAAGTCATACCCTTTTCATTTTCATACCATTTTTAGGAACAATACTCACTACACATCCACTTACCAACATATCCCAGCATGCTCAGTGTTTTAGCTGCCATGGTAACAACTTGAGTGTTTTCAGTCTGTCCGATACAAAGATCGACCAAAGTCTGCAAGCCGCCAGCTTTCAAAAGTTCAACTTTTACTGCCTCTGTTGGTGCGAAATAGAATACTTGGAAGACAATAAATATGTAACATTGAAAAATTTAGAAGTGGTCTAAAAGTAGCACATGCAACATTAAATTTTTATCAATAAATAGGATGGCATATTATGTTCATTCACTAAACAGGCAGCCGTTGCATTCAAAGTTGTTCACTATTTTCACTGTTTATTACAACCTGCATTTTGTCACTTCTCAAAAAATACTGGTAAACATACAGGCATATTTTGAAACCGGCTGGCATGTTAATATTAAATTTTGAATTTTTTATTTAAATTTAGTTGTATTTGTGTTAGTGTATAAAATTATTTAGCCTGATATCTTATATAGAGCAAGGTACGTGTCAAGGTAAATAATTTCTATGCCTGCCAGATTTGAAATATTGTGCATACCAGAGAAGAGTTTTGAATTCTCTAAACCTCCCAAAGGATTCAGAATCATTTTTTAATTCAAGTAATGAGAAGACGCAACAATGTTCACGTTTCAAATTACACTGCCAGTCACAACTACATGTAAGAAGTGAAAAGTTGGCAATGTGCTGGTTGCGGATATTTGAAATGCAATCTTATGTGCAGCATATAAAATTACAGGTACTGATATTAATCAGTTAGTACCATGCATTTCAATAGCAGAACAATGCTGGGGATGTCTATCATTTTTTGTGGCTGGTAATCAAAAGTTAAAACTGTCTCAACATTATTCAGCATCTAGCTTTTTATTAAAGGGGTAGAACATTTAAAAAAGGGACAAAGTCGGCCATTTTTCATGAAATTTGTTTGATACGAGATACTGCTTATATTGTTTGACATGTTGAAAGATACGGAATGAATAGGTGACCATGCATATATTCAACCCCCGTTTTAGACACAATACATGAAGCCATCACAAAAATGAATTTTAATGGTCACGACCATTAATTCATTTTCGCCATGGTTTTGTTTAATTTATCTAAAACAGGGGTTGAATATATGCATGGTCACCCATTCACTCAGTATCTTTCAACATGTCAAAAAATATAAATAGTATCTTGTATCAAATAAAATTCATGAAAAATGGCCGACTTTGTCCCTTTAAGGTTGAGTGGCGTTAACAACTTGACTGTATGAAACATAGCTTAGACTGGTGCTATAGAATATTGGCTATAACCTGGGAGTCAACACAACTAGAAAAAAACCTCAAGAAAAAATCAAAAGTTTTTGAAGTGATGTTTCATTTAATTAATATTCAAGATTATGTCCCTTTCGTCTGGTAGTTTAATTAAGCATTGTAATTGATGATGTCTGTGTCTTTGCCCTTGTTTTATATTTCAACTAGATTTACTGGCACTATTTTAAGTTACAATACCTGATGTCATAGCAAGATTCAGCATCAAGGCTGATGCCCAGAATGTCAACTCCGGATCATGACACTCGGCAAAGTACAAAACCGCAGTCAAGATCCCTCCTTTCACCAGCATGTGGTGCAATTGCTCTGAAAAAGTGAAAAACACAGACAAAATATTTAACAAATAATCAAAGACCACAAGTGAAAATATTATATTAAAACCAGACTGGCTGAGGTATTCAGCAACAAAAACCACTTGATGCCGTGCAAGAAATCTGAAAAGTTACAACAAATGTCAAGGGCAGCTAGCTGTAACTTCTCATTTCTAGCACCAGTGAGCCAGACAAAGTAAACTAAAAGTTTGACCTTAGAGGGCGCTTTGTAGTAAAATTACCCTCATTTTCCTCAAGAGTCTATGGCGATGTAGATAGTTTGTTGAACTAAGACAGCATGAGGGGCGTGCTTAGGAACAATAGTGGCATCTCTTGTGTCAACTGATATGAATATTGTGATCTTCCAAGTGAAATTTGCATTTCTGTAGTGAGCTTAGAGGACTACTAATTTTAACAGCACTTGACAAAATACATCCAAACACATTGTATACCAGATGTATATCAGAGGAAAACATCTGAGTGATCAATCTTGTGTAAAGATTAATTTTCACATCAAAGAAATCTAATATGTGGTTACACATTCATAACATTTATATGTAACAAAGCATTGGAAACTGACCACAGCAACAGAAGAAACCACAGTGTTTCAGCCAATAGCCGCACAAGTACAGAATCTGGACTGTTGGCCAGTGGTGTCATCGCTTGGAGAATGCCATCACAGGATGACAGTAACATCTCAACTGCAGCTTTACCTGTGTCAAGACAGATGAAACTCCATTAGGTCAGGCATTTGTATCGAAAAGTAAGCTGCATTTCATGTTTGTGGATACAAAGCTTGAGCTGTTAATATTCTGAGCGGCCATTGTGTTAGCATTTTTCCAGGCATACAAGAAAATAATGCAGGCTAGCCAAGAATGACGAGTTTGAGGATCAGAATCCAGGCCTAACCTCTCTTTGGCATTAGCTTGGTTTGGTATAACCATACAGTGTATAGTTACAACATTTATTTTCACGACAAATCACTGCACTTTATCATACCTATCATGGCAAGGTCATGGGTCAAGACCAAGGCCCAGTGCACTACGTCTTTGTCACCACTAGACAGACAGATAGGAATGCGAGACAAGATCCTGTTACAAGCCAGCACTTCTAACTTGAACGGTTCTGCAAGAAACAATAGGTACACAGGTTGTAAAGGCATGGAAAATCATATCAAACACCTAAGGTACTCTTGTGAATCTACTTGACCTTGCTTGTATAGCAGAAAAATACCTTTTCCACAAATTTTAACAACTACTTAATATGATCTGCAAATCAATCCTTAAATGGGTAACTCTCGGTAGGGCCCTACTGAGAAAAATCGATAAAAATGGGCGCAGCAAAACATAAGTATATGGCGACGATTCCCCCCGGCTTCGATTACAAGTTTTATGGTGACCAAAATGAAATGTGGTGTCGATTTGTTGTCTTATGATTATGTCAAAAAGCTTCTGGAAAATACGTATTTTAGAAATCAAAACTGCTAATATTTAATCACTAAAAATAAAATCAGAATAAAGTGATCGCATGAATTCTTGGAGCATTCGTTTCGATGTTCATCCCTCCTTATAAAATGGTGAGTTCTAGTATTTCGCTACTTTGAACGATCCCGCCAAAATCGTGCACTTGCACTTGTACACTCTCCACGCAGTCGCGATACTAGTTCATTACAAACGCGTGGTAGTCAGAGTCAGACTAATCACACTATGTCAACTGGCTTTATGAAGATAGCGGTCACTGATGAGCAGGAGGAAGCCTCGGGAATTTTCTTTGCCAGGAATGAATTGGAGCTAGCTGTGATGGGGATCGAGCACGGACATTTGAGTGCAACTTCTGGAATTGTTTAGTATGGTGACCTCATCTGCAGCCGGCGACATTTGTCAACTCGACGTCGGATCAGCCTCAAGTGACCCAGCAGTGACGACCGAACATGCCGAATGCGATAGCAGGCGTCAAAAAAATCACGGTTTTGTCAGCATATTGGATTCTGGAGGCTACTTGTTTTTTGAATTTTGACTTTGTTTGCTTTGTGTTACATAGGCATGCACAGCTAATAGGTCGGGAAAGAAAACGTACATCACTTTTGGAAACAGCTAAGCGATAGTTACGCATTGCGCTTTCAACTGTACGTTGAACAGAGGGTAAAACTTGAAATTTGAAAAGAAGACAGAAGATATACAGACAGTGTAGACAAAGTGAGAGATCATGCCAGAGTTTGTGCTGGTACTTGTCCGTGGTCTCTGCCCGAACATACCAGACGTACTTTATGTTGGGCATAAATGACAGTATGGGCCTTCCTGCCTATAAAATGTACGTACGGCTCAGGGCCAACATAAATGAAAACGGTCCTTTTCAGGATCAACAAATTTTCCAAAAAGAGAACTTCCGATCAAATATGTTTGCATGTATTTATTATACACAGTGTGTGTGCGTTTGTATCTTTCGGTACGCTCCGACTATTTTGTTTTTTTTTCCTGCATTGACAATCAACGCTATGTCCGTAAAAAGTAAACAACGTATTGCTAATGACTCACTTTCAATTTGCATATCATGTCAATCACGCAGATTCAAACTGAACATCGAACGTTATATCGGCGATAATACCGGCAAATATTTTATCCTTTTTCTGGTTCCAGACGTCATTTCAAATTTAATTTCGTCAGAAACCAAGTATATTGTGCTTTAAATACTTATACACATATCTCTCAATTTCCAAGAAAAAAATTAATCAGTAGATTTCTACATTAACAGTTTTTATCGACGACGTCCAGAGCGTACCGAGTACGTTTGAATATCCCACCATTATGACCACTCTCGGAGGTTCTCGCGCTTTTATACGGGAGTTGGGGCTTTAAGAGGACAAAGTTGGCCATTTTTCATGAATTTTGTTTGATGCAAGATACTACTTGTATTGTTTGACATGTTGAAAGATACTGAAAGGGTGACCATGCATATATTAGACCCCGGTTTTAGACAAATTCAATGAAACCATTGTGAAAATGAATTAATGGTCATGACCATTAATTCATTTTCGAGATGGTTTCATGTATCGTGTCTAAAACCGGGGTCTAATATATGCATGGTCATGCATGACATAAAGTATAGACGCATGAGCACAATTAAGAAAATTTTTCAAATTTTGAGCTTTCATATAATGATATTTCTGAAATGAAATCTGTTTTTTTTCTATCATTGGTTTTAGCATAGACCCTCGAGAAAAATGGGACAGGCAACTGCAATAGAGAACAAAGGGTCTATGGGATTAGCAGTGTGCGATCCTACTTGGAATAATTAAGAGGTGTTAATGGGTCGGGGACGGAATGAAGCTGAACCTGATCGACTGCACAACGTCCGGTTCATAGGCACATGCATGCGGGTATACGGTAATAACGTTTTCGGATTACAAGTTATTTCGGATTACCCGCAAGTCCACTTTTAGAAAGAAAAGTGTTACAACTATTTTGAGAAGAATTCGTCAAAATGGTATTAAAGTACTTTTTACATATTGGTAGCGAGATTCGATACAACTAGAAGTCTGTAGGGAGTCATTATGTTGCTGTAAAGTGACAAAGTTTCAAATAGAAATCCGAAATCCATATCACTGCAGTTCCAGACTTGACAGCAGTTGACATCACAGAGTTGTTTACATTCGGCAATCGTCCATGTATCTCTGAATTTTCCCTCGTTTTTGCAGTTTTTTAACCGTCGGAATATTTTCTGTGCGAGGAGTGCTCCATGATTCGGCAAAGTATGTATGTTAACTACTGAACTGTTGTTGTTTGAAAACTGTGAACGGCCAAATTTGCGAGGACAGCGTTCAGCTTTGTGTAAATGCATGTCTACCTTACCGCTTCTGACTCCACCAAACATTGTAGAGTCCCGATTTATCGCAAAGTTTCGCCTGACAGCGAAAGTCAGTGTTAAAAATGTATTTTCTAGTACTTTGTGGGTGTAGACATGTGTAGCATATCCGAACTTTGATGTTTCTTTAGGCTAAAACAGTACCAAAATGTTAGAGGTTGTGTATTTCAGCTCCGATTGAGTAGTAATTTTTTGTAAACCCTGATTTTCATCAAATTTTGTGTGACAGATGAATAAAGGTCAGATTTTTGTTTTGCAGGACTGGGGAAGTGTAGACCTGTCTTACTTGTAAATGTTTGTTGTTATCGGAGATTTTTATGGTAGGGAATGTAAATTTATATTGTCGATACCGAGCAAGAGTTTTCTGTAGCGCCTATAGCTAAATGTACACTGTTTTTATCGTCTGGTGTTTTCCTGTTGGTTTCGGCTAGAATCCCAAATGTGATCTTCATCGTTACCAGAACATTCAGCATGACTGGTATAAATAAAAACCCTCAAAATTCTCTGTGTCATTACTGGGAACGTGCCATGCAAGAGCAAAGTCTACATATTCAGAACATCAGTTTGATCGTTAATGGGATTCAGTGTTAAGTACGAAGTATTGTTGTGGGGGACCTCTTGGCAAACAAAGTTAATGTATTCCAAGATAGATCGCACAAAGAAACCACAGCAGTTGCCTGTCCCGTTTTTCTCGAGGGTCTATGGTTTTAGTCTTCAAATGGAAGGAATTGTTAATTCAAAACTTGCAGACAAGAAACACCATACGATTTGTGAAAAATCTTGAAACAATATCATGATCATGAAAGGATGCAAGGAAGTATAGAAAAATCCTGTTTTTCATTCAGTTTTGGAGTGTAAGCGCCAGAAAGCAGTACAAATTATGAAATTTACGAATTTCAACTTACCATTTCTGAGAGCTAAGAAACAAATCACTCGGAGAACCAATCTCTGCAGACCAGCCTGGCCACCGTACAACGCCTTCTGTAAACTCTTCATGAGATATGGAAGCTTGCAAATGTTATCACGTAACACCTCTGCAATAATCAAGATGGGTATTCAACACTGACGCCAACGGTACATGAAATGTGGAAAGACTAATTTTTCCATGGAGGAAGTGAAGGATGACCAAAACATCCCACTGTGTTGGAAAAGGGGTGAAAAACATCAAGTTTTTCCGTAGTTCTACTCGACCTCTCTCTAGGCAATCCTTTTCATCTGGGTTAGCATAAAAAACACAGATCAGAATCAGCAAATGAAATAAACATTGTTCAACATTTTTTGCAAGTTCAGTGTGTCATAAAATCAAAGTGAGACTTTGAGTGGACACCGTGGGTCATCAGTATGTATTAAGGAGATGGTGCAGTGGCAAAGAATGTGAAATTTTCAGAAGAGTTACTTTCAGAATGTGCTTAGGAATACAATTCAGAATAACATTCAGACACTCACTATGTGAGATAATATTCTGTATATTCCAGAAGAGTCCTTTCAGAATGTGCTTTGGAATACAATTCAGAATAATATTCAGACACTCACTATGTGAGATAATATTCTGTATATTCTAGAAGTAACAAGTCATTGACAATGACATAGTCTCCACTTGTGATAGGAGTATTAGTCTTGATGGGGCAGGGAAATGAGGTCATTAAGAAGTATCACTGGAGTGTATATGTTCAGATCTATGGACACATAGGTCTATGTCATTGTTCCCATTTTGAAACAAGAGGCATGTCTAAGTTATGGTTCTAAATCGGGAAAAAAGATCAGACCTCTAGCTGTATTGGCCTGCCAAGAAATACATATGTGCATAATAAATGAGGTACAAGATTTGACATCTTAAGGTCTACTATCCTATCAAAATTGAAGCGTAAAGAACTTGTGGTTACTGAGTTATGCATATATATGCATATTCAAGGTCAAAGGTCATCAAGGTCACGTGACATTTTGATAAAAAAAAAAAAAAATATTGTATTGCTAATTAATCCATATATGCCAAAATTCAGACCTCTAGCTCTATTGGCTTGCCCACAATTATATATGGGCATAATTAACGAGGTAAAGCATGTGTTGTCATAAGGTCTCCCATCCTACTAAATATAAAGGACATAGCACTTGTGGTTACTTATTTATTGACATAATCGTGTATTTTAGGTAAAAGGTTATCGAGGTCACATGACATTTTGTCAAAAAATTTCTCTCCTATAGTCTGTCCCTATATACTAAACATAGGGCCAAAGTCCCTGAAGCTACTATAGACATGGATACAAAATTAAGTATTTCCTGACTGTATGAAATTATCTCACTAAGGTCATCCTATGGACAAGTAAACTAAATATTAAAGCTGTCTGACCAGCGGTTTTGAAAGAACAAGCAACTCAACAGTTGACAGAGCTCTGTTGAGTTATGTAGAGAATAACCTTTTGTGACACATGTATTGATGAAGAAGGTGGATATCTTTGATTAACATTGTGAGTTCTGTTTAATAAGTTGAGACTGTACATACTCAGAGAAAGCACACTGAAGAGACAAAGGTTTGAAACTTAAGAAGTTCAAGGTCATCAAAAGCATTATAAGGAATCATGTTACACTTTCATTGCACTGTTTACACAGATTGCATAATTGCTATAAATAGCACATGAGGAATCTTTATACAGCCCAGCTTTACCATAAAACCCTATCACTTTGACCACTCTTTTAATTGACCACTCTATTTTTTTCCTCAAAAAGTAATTTTATTTTATCCTTACCAAGTCAACCATAAATGGAAATTAGAACTTTCTCTATCTCATCTCTATCTCTATCTCTATTGACTATTTTGAGCAATTTCTTTTAGATAACATACAGGGCACAATAAATGACGGTTCAGAATATGTCAAAGTTGGGATTCAGGAAAGTTGCCTTTACATGTTTTAATCCTCCAAGATGGTAAGCATTTCACTATGAACTGTCAAAAAAAGTTGAACTTTCTGATAATTCTACACTAAAATTATTTTGGCTTTGATGATTTCCTAATTAATTCAATTATTTAAAATCATATTAATATTTTTTTCTGGGTGAATTGATAGGGTTTATACAGTACAAGAATTACATACAATGTAAGTCAAATTTTGACCTAAAATGACAAAAAAATTCCTTAAAAATACAGATTTGCATATTCATCACAATTTGAACAAGTCTAAGTTGGGTTACCCCTAGGGACCTGTATACCAAATAACAAAGCTGTCTGACCAGCGGTTATGAAGAAGAAGATTTTTTACCAAAAACGCCTTTTTTGGCATTAATTTGCCTATTTTCAACAATATCAAAAATTAAAAAAAATAGTTTCTCAAAATCGTATTTTTCATCTACACAACAAATATCAAATCAGTAAGTACTGCGGTTCTCAAGATATTTGAGTGGACGGACGCCTCACAAACGGACATACATACATACATACATACATACATACATACATACATACATACATACAGACTGACGACGGACGCCGGACGGATACCCATCCCAATAGCTTCTATAGACTATAGTCTATAGTAGCTAAAAATCATACATTTACCTCTATTGGCTTGCTCAAAATTAGATATGCACATAATTAATGAGGTACAATATGTGGCGTCATAAGGTGTCCCATCATACCAAATATGAAGGGTGTAGCACTTGTGGTTACTGAGTTATGGACAAATATGTATAGTTGAGGTCAAAGGTCACCGAGGTCACGTGACATTTTGTCAAAATAATTGTATTGCTAAGTTATCCCTATATACCAAAAATCAGACGAAAAGGGACATTGAAGTAGACGACATTTATGGAAATGAGCTCGGAATTCCATGGGCGCGAAAGGGCTCATGGGAGGAGCGTGCGTGACGTCATTGGCGATACAGACGATTGTAGCTTGCAGCTGAAGGAGTTCTGTAAACAGTTCAGCGCGTTTGTAAGACGACTATGGAGAGTTCGGACTGTTCGGACAGCGATATTTCTGACATCGAGTATTAATTTTCCCCGACTGAAATCAAACCATACTAATGTGAACCAAGATATCATGAAAGCATCTCCACACATCGTTCATATTTGGTTGTTTGCGTTTTGTGTATGATTCCACAAAGGGAGTCACTGTGCTTGTACAGACCCCGAACTGAATTGGAGACACTGAGTGACCCTGCGATCCTTCAACGCTACGTTTCTAAAACATAGTTTTTTCTTTACCAGTCGCTTAAAATTAATTTTTGGTTCGTGAATGATACGGAAGGATTGACTGATTGTATGTGTTACCATAGACCCTCGAGGGTCTATGGTGTTACCATGTAAGTCGAGCTTGGCCAGATCTTTAAGGTTGCGAAATCTCCGATATGTATCGGAAAATATTTATTCGCGATTCGACAAATCTATAGTGTCGTCTATTTTTCGAAGTTCGTTTCGAACTTAGGAAGTCGGGCTTACTCAGATCTACAAAGTGATGAAATCTCCGATATAGTGGATATTTGCCCGCTATTTAAAAAGACAGTATCGTCTATTGTTGTAAAGAATGTATTTCATACAAGACCAGCCAAAACTCCCGATGATGTCCGATATGTCCTCTGTTCAAGTCCCGATCGATCGCCAAGTAAAAATGTATTACATGTACAGAATGTAATTCGTGCAAGGTCCTCCCAAACTCACGGTGATATCCGATCGGCCCTCTCAAGTCCTTGCGATAGTAGTGGTCAGATCTGTTATGAAATCTCATATGGACATCGGACATTTACCCTCAATTTGACAATGTATCGTCTAGTATCAGAGTTAAAGTCCTAAGTCGCCGATGTTTATCGGATAAATATCTTATTTCGCAGACCCGGCGTGCCGACACCACACAGTGCAAGTAAATCTAGTGACAGTTTTCGGACAGGGTAGTGAATTTCGCTCAAAGCCGTTTCATAAATGACGAGCACTGTCGAAATCTTATTACCATATCCTTCGAAACTTTATTGCGCTTATCCTCAAACTGTTGACAGGACGGAAGTGTTATTTAGGGGGTCAAAGTTGCCAAATTGTTGAGCCCATGTTGAGTGCGCAGTAATTGGACTGCTATCGCAGTAATCGGACGTCGTATTTCGAATGTGATTATAGGGGCTAAATATTGATATTTTGAAACTTCAAACCCCCGATTTTCAATTTCGATGTGTTTAGAAAACTGTTTGTAAAAATATGTGATAAATTAGTTACGTCTAATCCATGGACGACGCTTAAATATCGGACATGGGCTGTCTCTGTGTATTGCGTTCGACACCTTGTATTGAACGGTGTGGCTAAGTTTGTAGCCGGAAATAGCTTCTACCGAAAAAATATCCGAAACGGGACAACAGCGTCACTTGACTTAATATGCTGTCACATGACTTGTAAAACACTATCAATACAGAGCGAAGTGAGTACAACGAACAGCATGTCATTAAATGTCCGAAAACCGAGGTCGTCCGAAAACAGCCACACTGAATCGTCTGCATTAGTCTAGGAGTCCCGGCGCAATTGATATTTATCGGGTAAATATAATATCGGCGATTTGTCATACCCGCCGTGCCGAGACACAATAGGCGAGAAGTCATTCCAGTATATCTTGTTATATCAATATTACCAGATATAGTCCCGAAATTGACTATATTTATTGGGTATATATAGGCGATTTCGCAGACCCGGGCTGTCGAGATAAGAGACGCTTTGTGTAGTTTCCGTCTTCGGATTTTAGAGTCCCGAAATCGCCAATATTAATATTTATCTGGTTAAAACCGGCGATATATAGTAGGCTGACTCAGCATGTCAAGATACGAACCGCATTGAGTAGTATAGTCTTGTATCGGTATCAGAATCCCGAAATCCCTTATAAAACAATCATCATGAAAGAAGTAGAACATAACTTTTTATCTTTTAAAGATTTTAAAACTCGCCCGACTTTCTTTTAGCCACTGTCTTCGAAAAAGCTGTTCTGTGGGACGATGATAAAAGCTGACTCAGTTTGTTCTTCCTTGAGTGATTTTTGCACTCAAGTGAACAACAGTTAATCATTTTTTATGCTACTGAGCATAAAAGAGTCGTAACGTGCAGAACTGCACTGCTGCAGTCATAGACTCCAGCTGTTACACACGTTCGTGTATCGCCGATGACGTCACGCACGCTCCTCCCATGAGCCCTTTCGCGCCCATGGAATTCCAAGCTCATTTCCATAAATGTCGTCTACTTCAATGTCCCTTTTCGTCGCTCCGTAGTCGTCGGCGCGTGCAATTATGTTGCAAATTTGAGCTGCATTTTATTCAAGGGTGACTTTGGAAGGGATAAACTGTCAATGTCGCTGGACTTAGGTTTCCCTTTAAGTTATGAGTGGAACAAAATCTGTCTACGGACGGACGGACAGACGGACGGACAGACGGACGGACAGACGGACGGACGGACGGACGGACAGACGGACACACACACAGACATTGTGGCGACATAGGACACCTTTGGTGCTTCGCACCACGGTGTCCAAAAACTGTTTGATGGTTAAACATTTGAGTGATCTCAGGGCCAAGTACACAATATTTGCACAGTAAGCGCTAGAGTGTATTATACAATGTACCTGTTTTGCCATGGTGATCATTGAAGGTGCGACCACATCTAGGCTTTAGTGACACTGTATAACTCAAAAAAATGCTGGCAAAAGTCAATTTCAGTGGTGTTCTTATCAATGCTTTCACACCGTTTAGATTTAAAGGGAAGTAAACCTGTATGGGTCTCTGAGAAAGAGGACATAATATGCACTCAAAGACTAGATATATTCAATAGTCAGTACAGGGTTTTTGTTAAAACAAGTCAGTGTTCCTCTAATGTCAGTTAGGTTTCAATGATGTAGCAAATTAAAGTATGAAACAAAAGAAACGTTAATAATAAGAAATACATTTCTTTGCAGTGTCACTTTTAAGGTTTTTCTTGAACATACATCCTCAATCCCTTCATCTAGGTTTGAAATCTGGAATTGTACCACCAGATGTTGCCATTTCATTGTAACACCTGATGATAAACACAGAGTTAGGGCTTACCATTGACGGCGAATTCATGCAGCAATGCAACAGCCCAGTAAACCAAGACATTCTCCTCTGACTTGAGACAGACCACAGCATGCATCACAACATTGTGGGATGCTATTTCCGCCAATATTTTCTTCTCGTCTGATAATTGAGAAAGTATCATCAAACACTAGGAGGAAAATTGTTTACACACAAACTGGAAATGTTATAAATGCTGAACTCAGTGGTGTGACAGCAAGGATTTCCTGGTCATTGTACACGAGTTTTCCTTGGGAAGTCAAAAGTGGACATTTGTTTTGGACAGAAGAAGTGTTATTAGGGTTACCAAATTGTTTACAAGCATCACAAAATCTGAGCAGTGACAATCAGTGTTAGTTTGTGAAGACTCACCCTCTAATGAAAGAGATTTCTTGGAACTTTTGAGTCAATTAAAAATTTTGTGAAATTTTCTTGAGTCATAATGTATAATTTCCTATTCAACTGAAAATTTTCTTGCGTCACAGAGAATATTCAAAAGTCATGGTGTGCCAAATAGGCTTAGAGGGCGCACTGGTGTGAAAGCTGAATGGCTGGCAGTCCCTTCCACACGTGATGAAAGAACAAATTAAACCCTGCATTGACCCATTTCTTGTAAAACTCCATTGTTTTCACCTGATAGTATGGACCATAGACTTGGACACAGGGGGTTGCAGGCATGACTGAGTGATCACAGGGACACCTACCAATGCCTTGTGTGTTGATAATTAAAACCAGCATTTGCAGGCCTATTCTTTGTATAACAGTGTCACCCCAGTAGTTGACAACCATACCACAGATGATAGGGACACAGTCACTTTCAACAAGCTCCGGTACCAAACCATCTGTAAAGACATGAACATTGGTAAAAGTCAATCTTGATATGAAAAGCAATGGGAAAAGCAAAACCTCTTATATATATTAATATCAATCAGCATTCATGTTAACACTGAAAGGATCATCACTTTTTATAATGATACTGAAAGATTCACCACTTTGACATACACAACTAGACCTGGGAATTGAGCAAACGGGCCATTTTCATGACCTGACACTCTGGTATTTTTCATTGATGGAATCTAGCAATTTGATCGTAGAACTGTGTCACTGAATTACATACTGAAATGCCACGATCACTTATCTTTCATTCAAATATTTGCATTTTTTCTTGCTACAAATGTTGAATTGCAATTACACATCACAAGATTTCAGTTTGTACGTCATGAAAGTAAACTATTATAACAGGTTTGTACAAAACTGGCAGTAAAGATTACATATTGGTGAAGACAACCTGATTCTGAGAAATAAAGACTTTTCTCGTTTCATTTTGAGATACCATTTTCATAATTATCAGCATTATCAGTTATATGTTCTCCATGAGTCACATCACAATAATTTAAAGAATATATGTGCATGTTATTGCTCTGACCATGCATAGACAGCAGAATGGAAGTCTACGGATAATGGTACAGTTCAACGTCGGTGATGCTTACATCTCAGCTAAATAGAGGGCGCCCTGCACTGGTCACAGCATTTGTTTGCTATTGCTTTGGGCTTGTTGATCATTTATGAATGACATAATTTCTCCTTGTAGTTTGGGCTGTTTCTGAATTTTAATGACAGCACTATGGTCAATTTTCTGTTCTAGAACTGAACAAGCCTGACATATAGTATGGTTACGCTCCCTATGATTATAATTGGCTTCTCTTAGGATGTATGTCAAGATGAATGTAGAAAGAGACCCCTAGGTTAATGTTGCATTGTAATATGGCTCAGCACAACTGAATGCTTTTCAGTCTTCAAATGAGATCTCCCAGAATCAATGTCAACCTGTTCAAGAGTACCAGGCCTTGCAATACATTTTACACTTACCACACAGACACAATTGATGCACGATAAACAAACAGTATCTCATCACTTCTTTGCTCTCTGTCGTTTGCATCTCATTGAGGATAGTTGCTAGGATACCCTCCGTTTCCCAGATCAGCATCATCTTTCTCTCATCTGTGACATAAGAGATGCACATACAAAACGGAGGTGAATGTCACATCATCTGATTGAACGTCTGATTGTTCCGTCCTTGTAATGTTAACATGTCGGAGAAACCACTGAAACAGCTTGAAGGTATTGCATGCCTAAACATTAAAAGACTTATACTTTTGTTCAAATTGTCCATAAAAGAACTTAGAATTTTTCCTGTCCAAAATTATGAATAATAATATGGGGCAACTTGCAAACTTTGGTACTAGAGAACAAATAAGCCGTTATTCACTGGCAATTGAAATTCAAAATGGCCATCATACCCTGAGTTAACTTTATAGGGAAAAATTAACAGAAAAATAAGCTAGTGCACACTTTATCTACTCCATGACCTTCAAAATGAGCCCTAGAAAGTTAAAGACCGAAAAAGTATTGCAAAGGTTTGAGATATATCTCTCCCCGAGGTGCATTCTACCTTAAGGTGGTTGGTTCGTGCCTTGAAAATGAAAGACTTAAGTTTTGCTGAAACTTTCCTCATCTAAAACTTTCCACCATTCTCTTTTAAAATCAAGAGTAAAAACTGGGGGTCTCTGCGCAAATTTCGGTACTAGAGAAACAAATTACCCAATATTCACCAATATTTGAAACCAAAATGGCTGCCATTCCTGTGTTATGTCAATGGGGAGGGGGGGGGAATAAAATTCCTGATTTTCACACAACTACACCAGTAAAATCTTCATCTACTCCATGAGCTTCAACCTGAGTTCCAAAGTGGTAGGCCACAACACAATTATTGTAAAAGTGTGATGAGAGTTCAAATATCTGTCCCCTAGGCGCATGCTATCTTAAAACTCAGGAAGTACCTAAGACTGATGATTTCATATTGTCGTTAATAACAGAAATTAAATGCATTATACCTTTTCAATGGCTGGTTTACATTTTTGATCATTATGTTACAGACAGTGTTAAAATACTGTAACCATTAATGTCTATGAATTTGAATTGCAACTGAGTGTTGGCAGTCTTACTAACATCAATCAACACCGTCTGGGAAATAACTGTATTTTACAGGGTTTATGTTCTCATCAATATAAAATTTGCAGAATTACAACTTCAAGAGTGAAAAACAAAGGCTACAAAATGCAAAATGATTCGCAAAGAAAACTTACCCATGTCACATATGATATCAAACATGACTCCCGCCAACCTGGACTGGACCCTTTGTTTCAGGAAGACATCTTTGCACTGTTTCTTGTACTTCTGTTGGTGGATGCTTCTCATGAAACATGTTCCAAGGACGGACAGAATTTTCCTTTCATCAGGAAGTTCTTTAAAATTGACTAGAGTGGGTCAAGATGTCACAGAAAGGTATCAAACATTATTGTGCATAATGAGGTATCACATGAGTGAGTATTGAGAAACTCCGTAGATATTAACCCTTTGAGTGCTGTAATTTTCCCACCAAAATTTTAGTGCAACACTTGAAACATTTCATCCTCACAGTTGTCCACTGTGAAACCTTTCTACTCAACAAATACAGTAAAGTTATAAATTTAATGAAAGACAAGAGCTCATACACATTGACTAGTAACCTACTGCACTCTTAAATTTCTGGAGGGGAAAAAAAATACTCAAAAAATTGCTTAATGTATTCAGGAAAATCTTTTCTATGTACAGGAATTAAAGAATAGTTCCATAAATTTTAAGGGTGTATATTTAGGGTCATACATATCCTCATTGTACATTTTGAATGAAATGAAAAATAATTCTTGAGGAAGGAGAATGCAATTTCATGGACAGTGGTAGATTGTAGACAGCCACATGGAATAGATTAAAGCAATATGTGAATCCAGTTGCACCTGTTTTGCTGAAATAAGGAACAGCAACATTCTAAATAGATGAAGTGAAAGAAATCTGTCAGGTCCTTACAGGGAATAACTTTTCACTTGGTCATTTTACAGTGTAAGCTTATAAAAGTATGATTACAATTTTATGTAGACTGAAAGATCTGTCACTGGAGGGCTCCCTCTACACTCCCCCCCCCCCCCCTCGAAGCATAAAGAGCGCCCTCAAGCAATGGATCTTTAAGTCTTAATTTTCAGGTGCAAATACGAAAAAATATGCAGAAGAAAAAATGAACTGATTGGAATTCAAATATCAGGTAAAAATCGAGGAGCTTGTGCGTCATTTTAAAGTCTGGTACTACCAAGTACTTACCATTTTTAAGTATCACACAAAGGACTGTTATTGATTTCAAGACTGACTCCTCATCATCATTATTTAAACAGCATTTTAAGATATGACTGAAGTATTGGGCTGTGTGGAGACAAACAGTGCATTTTCAAGTTATGAAACTTGTCATCGTGTTTGCAAAGATGACTTGGAGTGTTATAAACCATCAAACTGCATGTTTAGTTAAAGGTATACTGTCACCTGTCCCAATTTTGCCACAGTTACCGTCGAAAGGAAATGTGACCAATCATAAATTTTAAGAGGGTGGCCGCTTTTTAAAAACAGCGCCCTCACATGGGCATTTTGAATACCAGGGAACACCCCTTTGATCATATATGGGCATATTTAGATTACAGGTGACTGTATACCTTTAACAGACATGATGAATTTTAATTCTCACATCTAACTTAAAAGGCACTGTAAATCAAAAGTAATAGTATTTCTTATATCATCTCAACCTGTAGCACATGGTAATACCTTTAATACATGCTAAAGGTAACCGTCAATAATTTTGGGATTTGCGTTTTTCAGCAGGAAGGAAGACAAAACTCCAGAGGACACAGATATACCAATTAATCACTAGAAACCTAGGGAGTCATTATGGTAAGATTCAGAATACATTATACAGTTTGAGGCCTTCAGGAAATAAGTTTCCCATATGGTCCACATCCAAAAACTATGTGTCCATGAATCTTCATAATGGCCAATATTTCGTGGCATTGTGAACATGCAGTTGTAACTACTTTTTTGTTCCTGGCACTGTTAAGGTAGTATGTGCCTTGAAAGTGAAAGACTTAAACTTTTGCTCAAACTTTCCTCAATTAAACTTTCAACCTTTCTCTCACCAAATTAACAATAAAAATTAGGGGTCATCTTGCAAAGTTTGGTACCAGAGAAACAAATTGCCTAAAATGATACCTATATTTGAATTCAAAATGGCTGCCATCCCTGTGTTAAATCTGATGAGAAAAATAAAATTTTTGATTTTTGAAAATCTGAGATTGTGAAACTTTTCCTTACCCCGAGAGCTCTAAAATAAGTCTACAAGCGATAGATCAGAAGAGAATTGTAAAAAATATCGCAATTATACGGTGTCGCTCACATTTGATGAGAATTGGTACATACCAGTATGGGTACCAAAGATCAACAATAAATGTTGTTTCTATCTGTTCAGTGCAGGAAAATTCTACGTTGATGTTATGACAATGATTTCTGCACAGTACAACCAGAAAAACAAGAATGACAGAAGTTTGACATACTGCTACAGAGAAATTGATGTTTTGATCAAAAAAGGGCAAAAATTGTCCTAAAAACACAAATATTGAAATTTCACCACATAGTTTGCAAACAGCTTCTCAGCTTGTCAGAAGATGATCTGCAACATTTCGCGAAATCTATCAGCAATATAAATCACTGGGCCATAAGTAGTTACAGCACGCAATCTTATTTGCGCTAGTGATATGGATGTACATTGTATCCTCAGACAGCGTCGAACTAAAAAAAATTATAAATCTGAAAATTTACTTAGTAAAAAAAATTAGCACAGCTTTTCTCATTTGGAAAAAATTTTTTTTAGAAATTTACAGCTGTAAAAAAAATGTTCACAATTTCATTGTGACCACCCCCTCCCAAGATCTAATGGTCCGTCCCTTAGTTTGAGTAGGTCTGTTAATATGTAATAGTTCATAAACAATGACGGGAAATGACTACAGGTCAGTGGAGTATCCTGTTTCAGCCATTGGCATGCGACCACTCATGAACATTTGCAGAATTTCCCTTTTTCTTACCTCATTTGCACATTTTTGACACTGATGTGTTCATTTGAACAAATTCATATCTCAACCCCTACATCTACCTGTACACCAAATACTGAGACGGTAGCTTTGGCGGTATGGGAGCCTTTGTGTGTGACGGACATACATCCGCGCATACCCACAAATATACAGACATACAGACGCCACTCAGACTCATCATATAAGCTCTTTTTGGTATTTATATATAAAACCAAATATGAGCTAAAAATTGAAAGTCTTACTATCCGTCCCCAATGTGCATTCTACCTTACACCATGCATTGTTGGCATTTTACATGGGCTATGTAGACCATCACAGAGTAACAACAAAATATTCCCACAGCACAAAGTCCCTACTGACAAGGTGTATTCCTGTTACATGTGCATGATATCTCAACCTATCACACACATGGGTTGGCATTTTGAAGTCACTGATTTCATATGAAATCAATTTTTTAGAACTTACGTCTGGCTGCTCTGTCGAGCACCACTTGTTCAGCACTTCTGCGTAAGTTGACCTGAGGTGCATGGAGTGCTAGTGCGCCAAGATCTTCCAATGATATGTCTGAAAATAGCGAAAACAATAAAGTTGTACAAATTTTTTCTGTGATTTTTTTGAGCTGAAATGAAATGGGATCACAGTTAAATCCAGGTGGTTGTCATTTCTTTTTAACCTGGAGCAGTATTTAATGTAGACAGGGGGATTGGGATTCCCCCTCTGTTGACATGTTGGCACCCTCTAGTAATTTGTCAAGGGAGGACCGGCCCCTTATGAGATGGTGCCATTCGCACCTCAGAGATAAAGTAGAACACATGAACTGGTGAAATCCCCCTAAATTTGCTGGTCAAGAGGGAAAAATCCCCTTGTTGATGCCATCCTAGATGAAACACTGCTGGTGATGAAAAATATAATGAAAACCCTGTGATAGGGTGTAAAACAAGAGATGATACAAAAGGCAAAAACACAGCAAGGAAAAACTACAAAATTTTAGTTTAAGTGTTGGCTAGATAAATTTTTGGCAATATAATATCGGGATTTCAACATGTTTGATGACATATAGAGGGGTGGGATTTGAATCGTTTTTGAGGGTATTGAGGGGGATCTAAACGAATTAAAATTTCAATCTGACTCCTCCAGCCCCCCCTCCCCCCCCCCAAAAAAAATACTAACCCAGTAAATTTGTAAATGTAGCCTTGAGTTGAAATTACAATGGAAAACAAATTATGAAATTACAAATTTAAACGAGTACAAAGGGTCAGAAATTCCATCTGATGAAAATATATCACGGCTGTTGGCAAATAGTTTGACGGCTCTTGCTCATTGACGGTTGCTTAAACCTCAGAGGTAAGAGTGAGTCTCGCTTGTAACTCCATGCTTTAACCATAGACAGTAGAGGGCCCGGCCTGTCTACGCTTTAACCCGACTGAACCACAGATATCTCGTTCTGCCTCCTCTAATGCCGTGCAATGGCGCCATGGCTGAGCAACAGCTAGCACTACAGTTTGGTAAATATAATTGGCAGATAGAAATCATTCGAGTACAACCATTTCGTGCCCAGTTGTCGTTATTGCTGACAACGAAGCTCTACGTTTAGGTCTGCGTATTTAAAATAGCCCAGCAGAGACGGTGTCGACATCAGAGACGACCAAGTCAATCAATCACATGGCCTTCAAGATTTACCCATACTCACAATCATCTATGTGTTGCTCTAACTTTTCTCGGCTCTTTCTTCGAATAATTCCTCTTGCATATTGGACAAAAATGGCTGCAGCGACTGCTACGACCGTTCCTGAGGCTAGCATAACGACTTGTTTCCCCTGAGATGCCATCATTGACTTGGTACACATGATCCATGATCAACACAACACCGCTATTTCAATGTACCCGCTGACATATTTGAATACCACGTAACTTAGTTGAGAAGGAGTCCACCATCTGACCTAGGGTATGACTGCCACTGTGCACGTACGTTGACGAGTTTTCTCGCCTTTTTAAGCTCTAGAATTTTTGATAATGGTTAAAAAAATTCAGTAAGATTGCTCATTCTAGCTCGATCGTTTGCACCAACATTCCGCGAAAAGAAAGAAGTGGGTCATTTCCGTATCGTTAAGTGGCCCTAAAGTGACAGGAACTTGTCTGTTTGAGGGCGCACTAAATCGAGGTCAAGAGGCAAACAAGCGTCGGACGATACAACTACTCGTATATTTCAGCCAAGAAAACTTAAACCCGTGCAAGAGAAATGTGGTATGTTTCTTGGAATTTTAACAGTGTTTTATCATTAGTTTAAGTCAGACAATTTATTTTGAGTGGTGTTCACGCCTACTCCGCTCAGCAGTATGGATTGATCACTCCTTTGTTATCATTGTGCTTGCGAATGCGATCATCAAATTAAAATATTGGCATGCTTGCATCTCAATAAAGCAGTGTGAAATGTGTAAAGATGGTGTCATATAATCGATTATTTCGATCATGGACTTGGCTGGAATGTGTTTATATTCCGTTCAAGAAATTCATAACATCGAATCTAGGTTACGGAAGGAGTGGGAAAACCCGCATTGCTGCGGCGCATAAATGCATGTATTACCTCACTGAATATGGTAATTTATCAATTTCTACTGTACTACTAGGTAGAGACGTCGGTAAACATGAGTGATGGTGGAAAACAGGTGATATGGATCGCATCCAAGGACACCGATGGGAAGGCAGTAAAAGATGGGGTGAAAGAAGAGGAAGAACTGAATGATGAAGACAGTATCGAAGAGATTCTGGATGATGAAATGGAGGATGAAAGCAGGGGAGCTCATGAAAGCAGCGTGCTTGGTAACAATGAGGACTCCTCACCATATATTCTTACTCAGGCCAGGTTTCAGTGTAGCATGTGCCACTTTGTTGCATCTTGTCACCAAGCGTACACCGATCACATGAACATACACACAGGGATCAAACCCTACTGTTGCCAGTACTGCCCCTTCAGCAGTGCGTTTCGCAGCAGTCTCCTGCGGCATGTGAAGATTCACACCAACGCCAACGAGAAGCCCTTCCGGTGTGCACGGTGTTCGTACGAGAGCCGCTACAAGTGGAATGTGACGGTGCACATGAGGAAATGCCACAAGGATTTCTCAGACTGTCCCGTTAGCACGCCCTCGAAGTCGTCGCCAAGCCCACAGCAGCCTCTACCAAAGATCGGCAGTGTGTTTTCGGTGAACCCACCAATCTCTCAATCTTCAGAAGCTTCCTCAGAAATGAGTTCATCGCCAGAACCAACATATGCACCCATCAATGCTAACTCTTCCACTGAAGAGAGAGACGAAAGCAGACAAAAACAAACCCCAGCTGTGTTGCAGAGCCCTCCATCGACCGAACCTCAAGTCTTTCACTTTTCAAATTCGGTAACATCACTTAAGCAAACAGAGCTCGTCGCAGAAAAATACTACCAAATTCCTAATGACTCCTCATACTTGCCTAGGACGGCAGCGGCATTGAAACTTCTTCCAAGCATGTCAAAGTCTTTCGGTTTTCCTCAAATCAGAAATGTTCCGTACACGATAACAGCCCCACTGTCACACAACATGGCCGTGACGCCAATGTCCTCCTCAGTGCCACCGGCAGCAGAAATCTCCCCTGTCACGGTGGCCACGTCCACGAGAGACGCAAAATCTATCACGGACAATAGGCAAAGTCAAGAGAATCAGGCTCCTTTACAGAATGAGAGGCACAATGAAGAGACCAAATCTCAGAGTAGTTCATTGTCAGGCAGTCCCCAGCAGCAGGAGATACCAAAGGCAACTTTCAAATCTGAAGGGACTCAGACAGTCGAGCAAGACAGCTCTGGCTGCAGCCGATGCGAACTCATAGCCAAAAATTTGAAATCGTGCCCGCACTGCGGAACGCTCTTTTCGGACAATGTCATCTACACACTACATATGAGTTGTCATGGCAGCCGACATCCATTCCAGTGTGCCATATGTGGCTATGAGTGCAGGGACAAAATCGAGTTTACTTGTCACATTACCCGCAGTCAACACAAAAACTGAACTCTCTGCTGGCCAACTTGTGCATGAAACCGCCTGATCTCTGTTCAACTCAGCTTTATTGTGAAAGAGCCAGTGTACATTGTAATGGGATGCCATATCAAATACTGTATGAGATAATGATTATTATCAAATGATATTAGTAATTCCAGCAGTGATCAAATATTATATGACCCACCAACTCATCTCAGATTGTGAGAGAGCCATTCCATGGTCCAAAAACTGTAGGCAGTGATTTACTCATATCTTTCAACTATACAATCATGAGAGACATATGCATTATACGTTTTCATCAAATCAATTAGTAGTTTTTATAAGTATGATCCTTGTGAAAGATCTTTTAATTTGTATGTGTATGCGAAAGTAGGTGTACTCATTGGTCACAACTTTGATTTCTGACAATACTATGTTCTGTGTCATGATCTACTCTGGACCCGTCCATGTACTGTAAAATGCCGTGACGTTTGACCCGAAAACGCACTTTTTTAACCGTTGCATCAAGTGTGATGAACAGTGACCTCTGCATACCGTAGCATGCCATGAACCTTGACCTTTTGGTGACATGGTGTGTGATCTCTTTTATCCTGTACATGACGGTCAAGGATTGGCACATACCGTTCTTCATGGTCTAGAACTATTGTTTGCAGTATATTTTTTACCCAAATTATGATTGATGGAGTGTGCTGCATTGATTGACATATTATACAACTCAGATCAAGAGTAGAACAAGAATTTCTATGTAATTAATTTGTTCAGCAGTTAAGTTATTTATAGCTCATGAATGCAGAGATTCAAGTGTCACAAAGTTTACATATAGTGTTTCATGGCCAGTGTACAAGAAGTTTCCTTCTCAAAAACACAACACAATTCAGATGGCAATTATCAAATTCAAGGTCACATTGGTAGATACATTGTAGCTGTCACTTTCTCCACTGAAGCTGTAACAACGCTGAAACTAAAATGAGCTATTTAAGGAAAATAATGATACTTGTATTAACCAAGTAGTTTAGAGCGTATCATGGATGAGAAACAAGTGCAGTCAGTGTTGTGTTCTTTGTGTCTGTGTGGTCCCGGAGGTAGACGCAGAAAGCTGCAGCAATGCCACTGGAAAAATACATTTAGGTAGAATGCGCCTTGGGGACAGATAAAAGGACTTGCATGCTTGTACAATCTTTTAGTTTTACTTTTGCCTGTGTGAACTCATTTTAAATACCAGTGGAGCAAATAAAGTTGCAATAGTCTTAATTATGTGAAATTTTAAACTTTAATTTTTCACTGTTACCAGACTGAATAGCGGCCATTTTGAATTTCAAATATCAGTGATTTTATGTAATTTGTTTCTCTAGTTCCAAAATTTGCATGGTGGCCCCCCTGAATTTTATTCGTGATTGTGAAAGATTATTGCTTAAAAACTTTCTTTGAGAGAAAATTTGAGAAAAAGTGAAATTTAACACTTTCAAGTTTAGAGGCGCATACTACCTTTTTGTCTTGTGAAGTCTAGCAGCATTAATGTGAATGCTTTGTCAATATTTATCGTTATTTTTAACTGAACTGTACTAGTACAAATATTTTGTCTGAGTGTTTGTATCTTTATTTACTTTGACAAAATAAATCCTAGGGTATATTATGTAGCATAAATTAATTAAGTACACAAGTTACTTTCACGTTCATCTCTTTCATACCAAATCCATGAAGACCGTGGTGATAAAAAAAGAGTCAAATGTGTTCTAAGTCAGATTTAACTGTTTGCTAGGTTATTGGCAAAAGTGTAATTTCAGAAAACAAAAATCAGCAACACTCGTGTTGTGATCGAATTGACAGATGTGTTCCACAGTGAGGCTACCAACAATTCTCCATGATCCGCGCACACGGAGATCACTCACAGAACGGAAGCAAATTTCTTCTATACACAGAAAAGCCTTGACCATATTTCAAAATTCTGACCACATAGTTTTGATAATCATAATTTTCTTATTTCCCACTGTGAATAATGAGAAGATAAACCCCTTTAACCGCAGAAGAGATAGCAATTTTGTAATTTTGTCAACATACAGCCATACACAATATTTTCAAGGAAACTAAGGGAATGTCACATCTGTTTTGGCAAAAGAAAGGGTTTAAATTTCTTTTAATGTTCATGACAAAGGAAATTTGCATATCTGACAGGTGGTATGATGAGACCATCTTAGATGCTGTTACTTTCCTTGACAAGTGTACAATTTTTAGCACCTTCAAACATCGACTTCTTATTTAATTTAGTCTTGAATTTTAAACATCATAATCTTGGAGTATAGTTTTAACAGATAATCCTGAAATTGAATTCTAAATTTCAAATTGTTAAGAAACTGATAGAAGAATGCACAAATCAAGGGGAATTGTGGGTAGCCCCACTGTGTGTTCTGAGGGGTCAAAAAACCTACCAGTCTTTTAAAAGATGCAACGATGATGTCAAAGGAAGCTTATGGCATGATCATTAATTTAGCAACTACTGAGAGCTATGGGGTTGCAGTTTCCCTTCAGGTTTCAATGCATGACTCTCTGGTGATAGTTCATTTTCCAGTGTTACAGCATGGCTTCCTTTATAGTTACACTGAACTCATGTCCATATAGTTCATACCAGTACTATCACTTTTACTATTCATGTAAATCTCATTCATTGCCAAATGTTGCGTGCAGTTCTGTGTAAAGGGGATTTATTTCACCTTCTTTTGCTATTGTTTGATAACAGGGAAAAGTAAGTTCATGGGGATGCTCAATCCGTGGGTTTGAGAGTTTCCTCTACCCTTTAACCATGATGGTGTGGCCCAAACTCATTGTTATCAATGGTAATTGTGGACCTGTGAACAGGGAATGGGGTGAGCTGGTTAATGGATAGATTGTGATATTTTAATTAGACCTGTGCTAAAATGAGAAGTGAATGTGGTTATAATTTGTTCCTCTCTGGGTCTATGGACAGCCGAGTCACACGCATGACAAATGGACGCACATAGTGCTACCAGTCTTCAATAGTCCTTTTACCGGTTCCATGATGCAGTGCAAGCCAGGGAATACAAAGCATAAGTTACAAATAAACTTTTTAGCCGTAGGGTACACGCAGGGTATGTTACTCATAGAACTCTATGGTAGATTACACCCTGACCTATATTTTCATTGCTGATGGTTAGAATATACACGGAGCATTATTTGGCATTGCAAATTTGTGTCATTCTTCTATAACAATCTGTTGTACAACACAAATCTGTATGTTTTCATTGTTTGGAGTGTTTGTACGGTGTTTGATATAGCCACAGCAATGCATTGTGGGATAACTGGGAAAAGTCTATGAATGTGCACAAATTTGCACTTAGTGCCACAGTTATACCATGAAAACTATGTTCATGCATGACGCTTGATCACCATCCATACTAGTACTGTGTTTTGAAATAATTTTTTAAAATGCTCTCTCTACTTCTAACAAACTATTTCAACCATTGTGGGTTTCCTGAAAGTTTTTTTCTTTCTGACTGGTAAAACTGGCACAAAAAAATTCACCGGTTTGCGGGGGTGAGCAAAGCCACCAGCCAGAGCCAGATCTTTTGAGGTAAATTTTTGCTGCCTACATGCCTAACAGGCTAGCATAAATTAGGCAAGTAGCAAAATTAATCGGCATCGAATGAAATAGAGAACCACATTGCCTATAGGCAAAGCGAACAATGAGAATATGGTGTCAAATCCATGCCAAAATTACTAATTTCTATTTTCTTATTCTGAATTCAATTTTACAATTTGATGTCCTATTTTGAATTTGTTGTAATTTATTTCCCCAATTATTACATGGGTATAGAGGAATAGAATGCTTCTAATATGTAGGGTCATTGAGGTCACTGGAGATATTCACGACATAGAGGAAAAGAGGATGATACAAGTATCACATATCCAGTCATTATCACGTAATGCACCCAAGAACAGTCATGCATTTCGTTAAATAGAAATTAGTATCTTGTTATATTTTTGGGTTCTCAAGTTTCGTTGATTTAGGCAAAAATCTTCATGCCAAATGCATTTTTCCTCCTCACATTTTGCAGTTGGAAAGCAGGTAGCGAAACCATGAACTTCACAAAATTTAACAAGTCACCGTTTGGTAAATGGGAAGCAAGGCTGGGCTAGTAAATTTGTTTGGCTACTAGCCCTTGGGCTAAGTGACTCAAAAAATGATTTGCTCACCCCTTGGTTTGGCTGAATGCTTACTTTATCAACATAGTCTACTGATGGTGTCCATAGGCTAGAAAATCAGTATGTGTTCATTGGTCAACTTGATAATTTATATATATTGGATCACCTGATGATGAAGATTAAGTGTAGATTTGAATCTATAAAAACACTCTCTCAACAAAAATAATTTAAATACTCTTTATTCAGTCAGATCAGAAAAAACAGTGACATAGAGCATTGCAAAAAATCTGGTCATCTAGGAATATAATGAACTCCCTCTGTTAACTCACCCAAAATACCTTTGAGGAGAATAATTTGGCAGGCATCTGTTAGGAGACTTTATTGTCAAACGTGACACAAACACTGACAAAAGTATATGAAGAAATTATCAAGCAGACTTATCCGTAGAATACTGCTGTTGATATCACGAACAGACAAATCTCAAATACAAATCAGAAAAAAGACCACAGGCTATTTAATTTTTCATGTATGATATCTTTATTAAGCTAATACAAGAAATATGAATCCTCACTCTAATGTAAATGCCGATATTGTAGTAAATCTCATAGTATAGAAAATATTTAAAATATTTGCACTTACATGCAGTCATACACATCCTGTAATGTTTACAGTTTACTCATACTTCTGAATAAGATAACCCTGTAAATATATCCATGACCCTGTACCCATGACTACTACATTTCTTGAGGAAAATATTTACAAATGCCACACTTTATGACATATACCGTGTAAGTTTACTTGTGTAGTAAATAAATATTTCATAAGAGTTTTTCTACTTTTTATTATCTTTACCGGTACCATCAATAACGCTGAACACAGTTTGATCCAATCTCTTGCTGATATTCCTGGGTAACTTCTAACTTTTACATCCCATAATAATCGGCATTTGATTCAGTGCAACAATCCCTGATCTGCCTCCATGCAGTAAATAAATACTGTACTAATCAAATTAATGCCCTTGTTCTTTTTACATTTGATACCAGTAGAGTCTGCTGCAGAGCAAATCAAATTACTTCATTTATCAAAATTTGCGATCTCTGACTGGTGCTATTTTTAACAATAGAAAGCCAGATTATTAGTGATACAAAAGACCTATAAACTGAAAGGTTTCAAGATTATGGGGGAACCATAATGACTTGCTGTTCAGATTATGACCTCTTACTCCGTTTCTTGGGCCTCATCCTGGTTATCGGAACTCTCTGCCACACATCTGTATGCCCGGATGACATCACGGATGGGTGCCCTGCACATTGGGCAGTGTAACCCTTGACCTTTCAGCCTCAACCCGCAGGTCATGCACACGCACATGTGACCGCATTTGTACAAGACACTGTCAACACTCCTGTCCAGGCATATCAGGCAATGGCCGTCTTGAATTGGCTGGGAAGAGCCGCTGGGTACACAACTCTGTGCCTGGCTGTCCTCACCTGTAATGTAAAATCAAACAACATTCTAATGTATTGCTTCAACCATGTGTAAACTTGCTACTTCAAAGACACTGCCCTCATCCAAGTGTATGAAGTAGTCAAAATATCTTTAAAGTTGGATTTTTGTTTTAACTTCTTCCAAAAACCTGAAATTTCCTCCCTGATAATGCACATGCATTCATCAAATTACACCTGTCTGAAATTAGGGTATAAGAACACACGCCACTTACCAGTGCCTCTGACTGCAGCAAAGGCTGCAGCGACCTCTTGGCATATCGCTCTCCGTATGTCCAGCTGCATTTCAAAATTGAGTCTGATCATGTTCTTCAGCTCTTCTATTTCATGTCTCATTGCATCAAATGCTGCATTTGATACACCCTACAACAAAAACCCGGCAAAATAGAGTTTCAAGCATTCACTGATATTCAATGTTATGCATGTAATAGCACAAGATGTGGTCCACTTCAATTCAATATTTTGCATGTGCATTGAGTATTCTCTTGAAAGCATTTTCCGTAAGTTGACTAGGTTTCTACCATAAAAGGATAATTACGTAGCTGTAACTGAATAATAATTTTCATCTGAAGACAAGTACTTTTGTATCTTCATTTTCCTACAGTGTGTTGAAATACAATATGCATTGTTACTGTTGACATATGAATCTAGTCAAATGATGATGTTCATATTTATAATATTGATGTCAACAAAAAAGTGCCAAAAATGAGTATGATTTCCAAATAGTCTGTTTGAGAATAAAACGTATTTGTTATAATCTAGGTTTTATACAAAACTTCCGAGTATACATAAATTTAACCACCTTGATCTCCCACAACAAGTATACCTTATTATGTGAACATGATAACATCAAAATATGTAAATCAAAATGACATTTACCATTGAAGCCGTAGGACT
Organism: Ptychodera flava; assembly: GCF_041260155.1. Taxonomy (NCBI): domain Eukaryota; kingdom Metazoa; phylum Hemichordata; class Enteropneusta; family Ptychoderidae; genus Ptychodera; species Ptychodera flava. The sequence continues at coordinate 14,136,967 of NC_091947.1, read as the reverse complement.
GTCTCCAGTGGGAGTGGGTACGTGAATACCAAGGTTTGAGAAATCATTTCTGGTATGTTGTGTGCTGGATCGCAGTGACCTGACGAACTGTTCAACTCGCGGTCCATTGTTGTTCCTTGCTTGCAAGGTCTCCTGAAAAAGTGATCATATCATGATGGTAAGCAACTTGCCAGTCAAGAAATAATTCTCTAACCTTTGACACATTTTAAAAAAATACTCAACATTTTAGAAAGACAAAATGAGAACAAATTCATTTAAATTATGCAACAAATATTGCACAGAAAACTTCTTAACTACTCTATCGTACAAAGGTTTATGAATAAATTAACATAAACTGTAATTCACAGTTACAATCAGACGACTTTGAAATCTGATCTTCCTAGTCCTCACACCAATACCCTGGCTGGTATGACTGACATATGCTACACTCAAGCACAGCGGGTGGAGGCACTGTGGCTAGAAGTTAAGGTAGAATGCGCCTCGGGGACAGATATTCAGACTCTCAAACTTTTACAATTCTTTTCTGATTTACCACGTGCGGGGGCTTGATTTGAAGCTCTTGGTAAAAGAAATAATTTCTCTTTCTTAGTTTTTCGAAAATAGTCAATTTCATTTTTCCCTATAGAGTTAACACAGGAAAGGGTGATATTTTGAATTTCAAATATCAGTAAATCTTTGGTAATTTATTTATCTAGTACCAAAATTTGCAAGGTGACACTCAATTTTTATTCCTGATTTTGAAAGAGAACGGGTGAAAGTTTCCTTGAGGAAAGTTTGAGCAAAAGTTTAAGTCTTTCATTTTCGAGGCTCATATTACCTGAAAGCTGTTTTACAATTTACCCTTATCCTAGGGGGTATACATGTGTACCGTGAAGAGCACCCTAGGAGAGCCAAAAGAGAAATAGCATCTGCTATTCATTTGATGCACTCTATAGTACAGTCTCATTGTACCTGTAGTTCTGAATTAGAGTAGGAAAGGACTGAGACTGATGGACCATTATGACACAACTTTACTCTTCAAAATGACCAGATCATACCTACATACCTGTCAATATTAACTTTTTACTTATTTTCCTTCTGGAGCAGCCGATGAAAACAAATGTGCTTTATTGTGTAATATGCAATACCACCGACAAGCCATGAAATTTGTAATCCGTTTAATCAGAAAAACATACAAATTAAGTCTGTCTCTTTGTTTGCATATAGCCGGTGCATATATTAAACCTACCATTCATCATTTTTACTAAAATCCACAAATATTACCTGCAGGTGGACTTCAAGATGCCCTCTGAACTGTCCGTCCAAAGTTTGAGATACAAGTCTTCGCTGTACAAGCTCACTGATTTCACTGACAAGCTCTTCTCTCTGGGCCTGACGAAAGGCCTCCATAGAACTTACTTGAATTGACCTAAAATAGGAAAGAATGTAAGACATTAATTAACTTCTCACTTGGTTATATGGGCTTCTTTATAGTTTTTTTTAACACACAAGAGATATCACTGAATAGACAAATATGATTAAATAATGTTTGACACAGGCATTTGCCAATTAGTATCATGATCATTTGTCTTTTGGTTTTTCATAGTTACCCATTTTGACTTTCAGTCAACTAAACATGTTCATCACCCAAAAATTAACTTTGCTTACTGTCCCATTTCTTGATAATTAACATCAGTATCCTGAGTTTACAATTCATCTCTGATAACATTGATACCATTTTCACTTTGTTCTGTTCATTTTCTTTCAATCTGACTGGAAGAGAGCTAAGGCATTGTGCAATGACAAAGTTCAATCACTCACCGTTGTGGTGTATTTACGCTTGTCGTCTGTTGCCTTTGCAATGGGTTGAAACCCTGCATGGTAGGTGGAAGTACTGGTGGCCGCTGCATCTGTTGCCATGGTGGCAATGTTTGTTGCTGAGCAACGGGTGGTATTTGCATCATTGGTTGAGGTGGCATTCCTGGGTACATCTGTGGAGGATGTACACCGGGCATCTGTTGCCACTGATGTGCCATATTCAGAGATGGTCTTGGCACTGACGTTTGCTGCCACCACGGTGCCGGCTGATGGGCGATGGTTGGTGGAGTAAAGTGCCCTTGATGAAGAGGTGGCTGAGCCATTGGATACTGGGCAGGTGGTTGCTGAGCCATGCCAGGATACTGCTGGTATGCCATAACAGGTGGTTGAGGAATAGGTTGCCATGGAAACTGATTTTGTTCAAATGATGAGTGTGAACTAATTGCACTGGTGTAGCTTGACTGACTCATTGTATCCCAGTTGTCATCGGCAACAGGGGGCGCTGCTGCTGCTGCAGCCACTGCTGCTATTTCCTGTTGCCTTCTCACCCTGTCAGCCTCACGTTCTTGTCTAATGATAGTTCCGCGAATTGCATTTTCCAAATCACGTTTGAAGTCTGAACTCCTGAGTACAGACGTGACTGGTCTCCTTTCGATTAAGCCAGTTACTTCCAACACCATTGGGTCATCATCACGACGTTCTGGACGAGTGTAACTGCTCGGGTTCACTTGCTCTTGGAGAAATGTCTCTACTTTTTGGCGGGCATCTTTCCCTGTGACAGGTTTCTCACCATGTTGGAGTTTCCATAGTTCATACATCAATTCACTGCAGAGACAGAAAGGGAACAACTTACACTCTGAACCAATCTGATTAAAATCAGATGTAGAGTATGGCGACGTCTATACTTGCGCAGTGTTCTTGTAGTAAGAGGGGACAGTAAGAAAACACAGTGTATGCGTAAGTAGACGTCGCCCTACTCTACATCTGATTTTAATCGATTGTCCCAGAACTTACACTTTGGTCAAGGGCTCATTAGCTGAAAAGTTTGATGAATTTTTCAGTGTGTTTTCTGCTTGTAAAGTAAAGTTTCTTTTTTCTACTACAACACTCATGTCCAAGTGCATAGTGTTTATGTGTCGATGCAGTCTGTATGTATATAATGTCCAAGGTTATTCTTGACAATTGAATTTTACTACAGACTAATATCTATTTGTCAACCACAACATTGTGCATGGCTTGTTGTGTCAGCAAGCTTAACACTTTTTATTTCAACATAAGTAAGTTTTGGAAAATGATGAAACAACTTCTTCAGGATCTAAAATCCTTTTCAAGCCATCTTATGTTCATCTTTTTAGTATTCCTTATGCGATTTCACTGCATTTTGATAGTTTTTAATACATGATATCCTCAGACAATATGCAAATTTTTGAATTCGCTGACTGACATGCACATCCAACAACAGAAAATAGAAAATAGCAAAGGTGTAGCTTTATATATTATTACATGCCTCGATGTGAGTGCAAAATTGTGCATTGATTTGAATAGGAACATATCCGGGGAGTTAGCGGGCCGGTGAACGATGTACTGACCGGTTTCCATGGTTACCCGGTCCAGTGAAGCTCTTCGACGTTTTCGACGTCAAGGTACACGCTTTACGCTAGATGTAAAATATCCATGCGCGCACCGCTATTTTGACTTTCGTTAAAATCCATTTGATGCTGGTCGATAATGGTAAAATTGTTTGAAAAGGCAATTGCGGCAAGTTTTTCCCTCTTATTTGTGTCCCACCAGTGTTTTTCAAATGCAACCTAGCAACCGGCAAAGCCGGGCTGAGAGGTCCAGGTTTCTTCCTCCTCTCGACAATGCAACACGGAGAGCAAGAATTACCTAAGACTAGACCTGTACATATCCAAAAACTAGAAATGTATCCAGGGCCATGGAAAGCACTTGAAACAGAGTAGAGAAGAAACTTGCTAAAGATATATACAATACCTCCGTTGCTTCTGCACAAGTTTCTCCCACGTCGAGATCGAGTCACCCTCCGCTGCGCAAGCTGAGGCCTTTCCATGGCTCATATCAGCACTGTTTTCACATGCGCCAGCAGTTGCGTCTTCGTTGCACAGCCGTACCAGGTCCTCTCGGCTTGAGTTTGCAGAAGACGACGATGAACTGCACTGAGCTTCTGCCATGATGTAGGACAAGTCTGCACTTTCTTGGTTTCACTGATACTATCTAGTAAGTGACGGTTATTCTGTCGATCGGCTTTATATGAACGTGTGGGCGTGCTCGCTTATGAGTCATTCTTTGCCAAGGTACAGGATGACCTCATTTTCCTCTTCGAGAAAGTGACCTCACACCTTTCGTGGTCTTGCGATGATGTCACATCGAACGGTGATGATTGGTTCGTTTGTCGCTCACGTGATATACAGTGCTTTTCCGGTTCCGCTTTAGCAGACGACCAATCTGCCCTCGGGCACTCAGTCAAAATACACTTCTGAACTCTTGAAAAGTAAAAAATGAGTCTTGACGAACTTTTCGTCCAGATTCTCGAATCGGAACAGAAGGCGCAGGCCCGCCGAAGTTATTTAACTAAAAGTAAGTGGCCCAAATTAGTATCGATATTAAATGACTATGATCGATCGTCCTCCAGGCTCTATCGATATCGTGTCCGTGTGTTGTTCGCACTTGTTTGTACGTATGAGCGCGCCACGGAGAAGCTTGTTCTAGTCTACCTCCATCATACAGATAGATCGACGTGATTGAAAATTTGTATTTTTACATGTGTTAAACAAGGCTGGTTTATTTTGACACATTTTATCGAGTTTTCAATGTAAACGACAACACGGTCGGTCCCTCAGCTGCCTTCAGTCGGTCCTACTAATTACTGCCCGTGACTGCCCGTAGCTGCCTGAGGACTGCCCGAGAACTGCCCGAGCACTGCCCGAGGAAAAAGTGAGCCAAATTTCGCCAATTTTAACACTAGGCCAATAGGTTCAGTTTATATCATGCCCAGCCAACCAAAAATATCATTGATTTGGCGTTAACCTGATGTTTTCTCCGGCGGTTTTGGAACTCTGAAGACGGCCCCGCTCGAAGGACATCCGCCAGCTTGATAGTAAGATCATACCATTTAGTCCGAGAGGTGGTACAATAACCTCGCCGAGTGCGTACAGCTTGATAACCTACCACCCCTTGCACTGAATGGTATGATCTCACAATCAAGCCGGGGACGTCTTTCTCGTCGAAAGCCCGGCGTCTTTCGGGTTTTAAAGCCGCTAAAGAAAACACTAAATCAATGATATTTTTGGTTAGCCAGGCATAATATAAGTTCAAGCTATTGGCTTAGTGTTAAAATTGGCGAAATTAGGCCTACTTGCTCCTCGGGCAGTCCTCGGGCAGTTCTCGGGCAGTCCTCGGGCAGCTACGGGCAGTCACGGGCAGTAATTAGTAGGACCCGCCTCAGTCACTGTGAAAAAGTTGCACTGAAGCGCAAACCACAGACTGGAAGTGCTCTGCCATGACACATTCTTCTTCAAGTTTGTTAATAATTCACTTGATACAATATGTCTTTATATGTTGGGAATTTAATTAATTTTATACTTCCGATTCCAGTAAAAAATGAAACCGTTGAAATTCAAGAAATGATACGAGAGATAGCGGACGAAACAAAATCACTTAGAGGACACTTGGCAATCAAGGTATGGGTAGATTGAATAATAATTACATAAACTTTATTTTAAACTTATTACCTTCATCACTTTGCCATTTAGATGAATATTTAAGTTTGCAGATGACCAAGCATTGTATTGTGAGTGATTACTACTCGTGAAATTCTTGAATGCGAAATTCTTGTATGCATGTGAACCATAATACATTATGTAATCATGCTACAGTGTGGTTTCCTCGACGCGGAAAGCTTGCTCATCAGGCATGAGTCACAGGTTTTTGTAGCATTAAAAATATGCGCTGTGTCTTTGCTTGAATCCATTCATTTATAAATCCTTTCATCAGAAGTTATCTTATTGGGAAAGAAGACAACTATTTATATAAAGGTTTTTTCACAAACATAATTTACTTCACTTTTTGCAGTATCAAGTACTTGCTGAAGAAGAGCTGAAGATGAAATGGTTGAGCAGTAAAGAAAATGTCTTGCAACAGCAATATCGGGATTTGCTGTCGACAAAAGCTAAATATGACCAAAATCTAGTAAGTTGGCATTTGATATACATATGCTCAAAAAACCCTTAAAGAATGTGAAACTCCCAATGTGAAAGTTTTCCTTTTCTGAGATTTTTTGTTTTCTTTAAATACTGATTATTGACTTTAACAACTTCAATATGGTCACTCATCATACAACTACCAGTATATATGCCTTATTTTCCACAAAGTTTTCAGCAAAAGATACTGCTGAGCCTGCAGTTAGACATTATGTGATCTTTGTAGAAAATAACTTTGTTGTACCTGGATTATAAATTGCTGAGTTCTTTGTTCTGATTTGATAACAGAAAGAATCTATAGAAGCATCAAGCCAGGAAAACAATGACTTCTTGTTTGAAATTAGAGAGTTCTGTCAGCGGCATGACCTTTGTGGAAATGGTATAAAGATTCGTCAGGATGAGGCACAAGAGAAACTGCAGAAATTGATACAGGAAGAAGAGATTTTAGAGAAAGGTATTACCTCAAGATGAATCTTTAAATCAATTCATCTGCGTGTGTCTGAATAATTTATCAGTAATGATAGGGTATGTTTTGAAAATTAGATAAATGACACTATGGTTGAACTAGTTTTCATGAGATTTTGAAATGACCAATCTTTGCCTCATGCCATTATTCTCAAAATCATGTTCCTTTTTCCAATAACCAGTTATTTTATAATATCACATGACTTTCTTTTGTCTAAAACTGTCTGGTTTACTAGTAAACCTGTCAGTTCTAAACAAACAATGTCTGGTATCTTTTGGACTTCAGAATTTTACCATGAACTGTACGATTAAATTCTGTAAACCTCTCCATAGTTGTCAGCTTACTATTAGTGAAACATGGATTTTCTATTAGAGCTCAAGATCTTTGATACAGAAGTATAAGGCAACACGTATACTGTCAAATTCCTTTTTGCTTTTTTTACTTGAAGTCTTGCTATCACTAAAATAACTTTAGGATAGGCTACTTGGATAATATGCAAGGAATAAGTGTCAAGACACGGTCACACTGTTGTTTCAGAATTAGCAGAGTTTAAAAGTCATGAAGAAAGGGTGCAGTGTTTAGAGGAAGATAAGTGTCTTTTGGAGATGGAAATAGAAGATACAAAACAAAAAATACAAGGTATGCAGGTCCAAAATAACCTTCATCCTGGCAGCACAAGAATAAGCCTATCTAGTGGAGAACTATTGGTAAAAAAGTATAACTATATACATTCAAGGTATACTGTCACCTGTTCCAATTGTGCCACAGTTACCATGGAAAGAGAAAATCTAACCAATCACAGTTTTAAAGTGGGTGGCCACTTTTTAAAAACCGCCCTTACATACCAAGGAATGTCCCTTTGACCATACATGTATATGGGCATATTTAGATTACAGGTGACTGTATACCTTTAAACTCGTATCTACTATTGCTTGAATAAGCAGTAAAGACTTTAAGTTGACAATAGTATACAGACATTAAGATATCTTTAGTTATGGTGGTAGCATCTGATCTTACGAGGATGTCAATTTTTAGAATTATTCCCTCGGTAAATTCAGACACTAACATTCAAGCTGAGGCCTATGTTCCTGTCCTAATTCATAAATAGTATACCGAGTAATCATTAATATCCAATTTATACAAAAGGAAGTATGTCCTTGGAACAAGAGTGCACATGAGAAGGTGGTCAAATAAGGAGTAATCTAGGTATTAGTTGTCATGTTATTGTTACTCACCTTTGGTATGAATCACTATATCCATGCTCTTCAACCACCTTTTATTATGATTTTGCCTTTCTTATGAGGCTTAACAGAGCATTTCCATTCATGTTTTTAATATGGTAATTAATCATCTCTACCAGATTACGATTCTGAAATTTACAAGGAACATGCAGCCATCACTGCACTAGAAAACCAGAAGGCAGCAGTTGCTAAGAAACAGCAAACAGATCCAGAATTTCAGAGGTATGGCTCATTATAAAGTTAATTTATTATCACGGAAACATGGGTCAATTTTCGGAATCATCCAATCTGAATTGTAATGATCAAACATCTTTAAAAAGCAATATTCAAACATTTCTGATAATATGAATGTTTTGTTCTCTGAGTTACACATAAAAATTTGCTTATAATGAAGTTATTGGGAGATAGAGTGGAAAGAGAAATGGCATAATTATATCTTTCAAGGAGTTACCCAGGAATCTATGGAATAACATAGAAAGTGATGTAAATACGGGAATTGCTATGCATTTGAGAAAAGTTTCTGATCGCCAAGGTGAACATAACACCTTTAGTCTTTTTTCTTAAAAAGATAAATTCATTTCAACAAATTCGCAAATAAAACAAATCTACATAACTGTGAATGCGTTAAAATTACACCTTTAGTTGTGTATAGAGGTTTTATGCTAAACGCCATCTATATACATCTATGAAACTTGTTTTGGTTTTTTATATATTGTCTATAGAGGGCGCTGCCCAATTTTTTTATTTCATCTCATACCAGGCTGAGCTCATACTTGTGCAAGGGTGACTTAATTTGGAAGGGTCCATGCTCTCCTGGAAAGTTCTGGACATTTTACATGTAAAGCCTCCTGGAAAGTTCTAGAAAATTGATAATTCATCACCGATTGTGAAAACTGACAAGATTATCAGTTTTGATATCTTAAAAATGATAAGTCAAATGATTTAGTGGAAAAATAAGGTATGGAAAATGGTATTTTGAATCTCAAAATGTCCATGAAAATTGCTGAAAAAGTCCTTGAATTTTATGAGACTGGGTGTATGCACAGGCGTACGGAACGTTTCGTAGATTGTCGTCGGATGGGAAGTGACTGACACTGTGAGGCCGAAGACCGAACCTCGGTACTGTATAAGTATTACAAGGTATGTCATGAAAAATCGACCGGTGGCCCGAAACAAACGAAATAAAGCATCTACCTCAAAAAAAATTACATTGACTGGTCGGAAATACCTTCAAACTTTCAAATCTTTACTCTGGTTACAGCATTTCTTTCAAATCTGCCAGTTATGGGCGATAATTAACTGTCCGGCGAGTACTCGCACTTGCATTGCCACTTCGCCATTTTGAATAGCTTTTTTACTCCCGAAAGCCTTTGCGAGTGGACGAGTGACCCTGTGAAGAGTTTGTTTACAAATGTCAGATGGCGGGATTCACAAGCATAAACTTTCCCATGGTTTGCGTTGATTGCCTTGTTGCCAGATAGCTGAAGTTGTATTCACTGACAGTATAAAATTTACCTAACGGTTAACGGTTGAATTTAGTGGTTGTGGGGTCACGGGGTCACTCGTCCACTTGCAAAGGCTTTCGGGAGTAAAAAAGCTATTCAAAATGGCGAAGCGGCAATGCAAGTGCGAGTACTCGCCGGACAGTTAATTATCGCCCATAACTGGCAGATTTGAAAGAAATGCTGTAACCAGAGTAAAGATTAGAAAGTTTGAAGGTATTTCCGACCGGTCGATGTGATTTTTTTGAGGTAGATGCTTTATTTCGTTTGTTTTGGGCCACCGGTCGATTTTTCCGCGTCATACCTTGGGAATATTATACGCGGTACCGAGGTTCGGCCTTCGGCCTCACAGTGTCAGTCACTTACCATCCGACGACGATCTACGAAACATTCCGTACGCCTGTGGGTGTATGGACTGTGTTAATGATGTAGTTCTCACATTGAGCCAAACCTGTCTCAAATTTTCTACGAACAACGTACATCAATCCTCTGGATACACATTGATTTAATTAATTGCATGACTCTCAATGGTAGACTGAACTAAATCGCTGTCAATATGTCCATTACATTTTAATAAGATTAAAGTCAGACAGTCAAACTGACAAGAGAACTACTGAATTTACATAAATACATATATGAAAATCAAATGACCAAATACTTGTCATTCTCTCGTTTTTCTATGGGCAAAAATTAATTGCTGGTTTTTACAGAAAATTACGATATCATATAAAACACTTCAATGTTGAATTTACAAAAAGACTCCTGACAAATATTTAGTATTTAGCTTTGTTGTGATAGCACAGCGAGAATTCATCATCCGCACTGCTTCAATGAATAACGACAACTGCCTATTTACTTGCAACTTTATTGATAGTACAATTTATTTAAATTGTTCATTAGCTCATCTATAGAAGATAGATACCAAAATCAGAATGTTGTTACGATTTTTATCTTCTTGCAGATTACAAATGGAATTAGAGTCCTGCAAGTCAGACTCCATGGAAGGAATGTGTGAGGTGTACAGGTTAGAGCTCCAACAGCTACAACAAAAACAATGGCAGAAACAACTCAACAGATCACTGCAACAACCACAATCAAGTCAGCACACCTCAAATAAAAGACAGGTAAAAACAAACCAAATCTTTCACTTATGTAAAACTGCATAATCATTTTGGTCAATCTTTTGAATCTAAATTGCCCCTTGGGGAAATACGTGTGCGCATAATAACATTTTGAAATTCATGACTCCAAACACTTAAACAAAGGCGCCACAATCCACAAGGCATCAGTTATAAGTGCTCTAGTTTTGTCTACAACTTTGCAGATTCAGTAAATCTACTCAGTATTGGTATATTGGTATATATAACATTGACAACATTTTAGGACATTTGCTAGATAGTATTCTCGTTTACTTGACCAAGTCCTCGCTCTTTGATCTTTGAAATTAAGATAAAGCTGTATTATCAATTTTGTTGCTGTAATTCTTTACAAAACTCTGCACAGTGCTTTCCAGTTCATTGCATACAGTGATACTCTATCACATTAATGGTTAGTCGGAATTCGTAATCATGTCATTGACCTCAAAGGTTATATGTGACTTTATCATGAAACACTAGATGATCAGCTCACTGAGGGCAATTTTTAACAGATTTTAACCATTGCAACTATAAAGCAGCACATTGTTGTCATTCCTTGGTGCCTCATTTAATATTTCAGACAGTTCATAGCAGATCAGCTCGGGTAAACCCCTACCAGACAGAACATAACTCCTCAGTTGATGAGCAGTCATGTTCAGAAGCTGGGGAGCCTATGACTAAAAGTACAGGCGGAAGAAAATCTGAAAGACAGCAAAATGCTATCTCTAGAAATACAGGCCAACACAACAAAAATAAATCAACAAATATGGTACTGCAATCCATGTAAGACAATTTTCATCTTGTTACAAGCTTTGTGTCTTAGCAGTTTTCCTTTTCTCGGGGGCAGTGGTACAGGTTTGCTGTACAAAAGCTGCCACACAAGAAACCTATAATTATGCTTCTGAGTTGGTCTACAGACCATATATGTCACTGACTTCTTTGATGCAAACTAATGCTAATGGGATATTACTTGTTCCTTTACTATGTCATTCAAAAATCACATTTTGTGTTTTATTTCTTCTTTCTAAAAACAGCCTGCATACAATGATGCAATGAAATAAACTTTTGCTATTCTTATCACAAAAAAATAATCGGTTGCTCTAAACTGAGGTGGGTTTGTACAAACTTTGATGGTCCATATTTCTTTTCAGAGCCTGCTGTCAGTTGAGTACCAAATATACTCCTTGAGTTTTTTATGCCCCGCAATAACATGTACACTTCCGCTATATTTTCAGGTACCTGAACCCAAGAGCCAAGAAAGTTCATTTCAAGAAGTAGCAAATAAATTGTGTTGGTTGAAGGTCGTGATGAACATGCTGATATTTACAACAGACAAGAAGCCTTGTTCATCAAGGCTGATATATTATCCATATTGCCATGGCCCATGTACCATCATGGGTTGTTACTGGTGTGTCCTCAAGTTTTCTGTTGACAAACAGCTGCTTTACTCTCAACTCACAAAGGCATTGGTGCTTTTTTTACTTTCAGTTCATGAAAATATAGGACAAGCAAGCTCTTGCAACTATAAGGGAGTTTGTGGTAAAAAAAATGGCGAGTCATTTTCTCACTCTGACCCAGTGAGATTTGTAATGATTGGTTAGATCAGACAGTGATGTAACTCATTTGTATTGAAAAAGTGTGATGAAATCGTTTGATGGGACTTGCATTCTGCATTGAGCACATGAGTGACAACCTATACTCTTGCAGCAACACTAAATCAGCATAGTGAGATACCGTCAAAAAGTGTACGCTGAGAGACTAGACCTAGCCTCATGATAAAGCTTTTCAAGAATTATTTTTATTTTCTCAAAAATATTCAGGTTAACAAACATCTGATACCATTTATTACATGTGTCAGTGGTTTTATAAAAAGAGTAGCGAAAATGGAATTATTTTCTGTACATTCAAAAAATCAATAAGATATAAAGCTGTTATTGTCGCCATTACCATGCTCTCATTAAGTGTTACATACAATCCTGATCAAAATATATCTTCATCAGCATTCCAAATAGGATCACATTTGTTCAATTTTCACTTAAGGACAAATTTGTTTTCATTATATAGTCTGTAAAAAGAGATCCTTCCTTGAAAAGTCTATAATACTAAATTTGTACCAGTGAACCTCACTGAAAATAATAAGAATTATTCCAAAGATTAATACCACCACTGAGTAGTACCCTTGAATTGTCTAAGTTTCTTCAATGTACCATAAATGCAAAAAGCTTAACATGAGAGAGACTGCTAAAGGTAGTATGCACCTCGAAAGAGTAAAACTTAAACTTTTACTCAAGCTTTCCTCAAGTAAACTGTAAACCATTCTCTTTCAAAATCAAGAATAAAAAGAATAAATTTGAAAAAATTTGAGTCCGAATATCTGTCCCAGACTGGCTGAGGTGCATTCTACCTTTAAAGGTATACAGTCACTTGTAATTTAAATATGCGCATACGTGGTCAAAGGGGCGGCATTCCTTGGTATTCAAAATGCCCATGTGAGGGCACTGTTTTTAAAAAAGCGGCCATCTGCTTAAAATCTGTGATTGGTTTTTCTCTTTCCATGGTAAGTGGCAAAATTGGAACAGGTGACAGTATACCTTTAAATAAAACAGATCTGTACTACTCTAAGACACTGCATAACAACACCTATTTACTTATGAACCTATAATGGGTCAACCCATTACCTATTTCTTGGTAAATCATTTTATAACGTGCCTGCACGGTATTACAAAAAAAGAATCCCACCAGTTGGACTGTCACCAGTACATTTTGATCAGTCTACACAGTAACCCTAGATGTAAGAATTAATCAATACATGTTGTTTATACCACTGTACTCAGTTTCTGCCTACAACTGCATGTGTCCTTGATTTCAAAATTTCACTTGATCTGTCTGATGATATCTGTGTCGCTATGTACAGTAATAATTCAAGTACATGTCAGTCTGTACCATCAAAAAATAAATGTATCAAGTTTTTAGCAGATTTGCAAACCTGGTTCTCCAATGTAAAACTATACATGTACACAATCTGCCTGTCACAACTTAAACATAATGCCTTAATATGCACATTATAAAATCTACTCAATACACAATTAATACTCTTGCCATTCTCAGTATGTTGTATATATTCAAGTTAAAAAAACAACCATATTCATTGTATGTTCTTCACTATATTTTTTCAGTATTACTAGAAACAAACCTAAAAGCCATTGGTTCGGTTGACATTTTACAACTAAAAGCTTCTGATATTGGGTAAACTATTATGTTCACAATCTTTATGTTACAAATGAATCCTTGATAATTTTGTTGTTGCTGTTTCGTTTTTTTGGGGTTTTTTTCATTCACACCATCCATAACTCCAATCATTGTACAATTTACCATTAAAAATATAGTCACTGAAACTTCAATATTCTATAACTTATGTCTTCATAATTGACCCCCTTTCACCCCCAGTTCCCCATAATGGATCAACCTACCCCATTGCAGCAATAGGAGTGCTCCAAATTCTGCTGGTGAAAGGGTTAAACTACTGAAAAACAACAATACAGTGAGCATGAAGGAAGTGAGACTGCCAAGCAAATATTGAACCACAATTGAAGGTAACTTCCTGGTATTCACCAATGAGATATTGCCAAGTGAAGGCTATATAATTGCATATCACAATGCTACTATTGTTTCTCATGGCATGTAATCATTGTGGAGTTTCAAAAAATGGTCTATCATTGTATCAATACATTATACCGGTATAATTATACAGTGCAAAGAGCTTGAAGTACACACTTGAAATTTCTAAGAGAAACCAGAGATATTTCATCTGCCTTGACTGTTGATGACGTTGACAAAAATATCGGTATTGCAAGTGAAGAGAGGATTCAACACTGCATTTTCTTGTTTTCCTTGAGAAATTATATGACATAATTTTAGAAAACATTCACCTCTAGATTTAATGCAATTTCCAGGTTTTCCCATGAAAGAAAGTGGCATGAACTATACAGGTACACAGCAATGACAGAAGCTAGCTGAAAAATGTATGATTATGAAGACCAGAGACAATGTTTTTTGTGTGTGTTTGAAGAGAAAATACAGGATTTAAACTGTTAACCCTAATCTGAACGGTCCCACTTCCACCATTGATAACAATGGATTTGGGCTAAAACATGGTGGTGAAAGGGTTAAACCAGACTACTACTGGTCGTCTTCCAACATAATACGCTGTGTCAATGTCATCGGTTTTTACTGAATTTGAGCAAGCCTTGTGCGAGGTTGTAACTACAGTGTCATACCAATCTTTCACCTACTCTTTCCTGTACTACCTACGTAAGTGTGGCCACCTTACTGAAAGTGCACTATCCAAAAGTGGTGTTGGGAAAAATAATTTTGGACGTCCAAAATAACTAGAATCAAGGTAATCTACTACTCCTGAACCTATTTTTGTAATTGTCTTGTATTCTTTTTCTGTGAAACAGGTCCAAAGGACTACTTCAATTGTTAATCATCACTTGTCTGACCATATGCAACAGATACTGACAGAGAATTTGATAGGTTCTAAACAGTAGAGGAACAGTGTTAAAATATTTCAAATTGGAAAAAGGAATAGGTGAAAACAATTTTCGCTTTAACTCTTTGAACCCTGTTCAGAAGTAAATCTTTAAATAATGTCATTAGTCACCAGGAAATTGCAGTTCAAATGAAGAGGGGGCTTTGGAGTATTTTTGTTCACCCATGGTGTGAGGTATATTCAGCTCATATCAAATCACTTGGAACCCACATGTGGTCTATTTACTGTATCAGTAAGCAGAACCTGATGGTATATATACACTATACAACATTGTAAAAAATTAGAGTCTTTGACTTTCAAAATTTGCTCCATACATACTGGATTTCAATTGGCATTACACTTTTATCACTGATACTGCTTAATAAAAATATTGTCTGAATTGCTTAAAAATACTTTCAAAATCATATGTAAAGGAATAATAAAAAGGTACTTGTTATGAGATAAAAAGCATAAATTTCACATGTGTAAAGTGATTCTGCCAGAAACTGCAACACTAGATGCAAGTACTTGACACAAATGTGATCTGAATTTCTGTTTGCAGGCAAAACATCTCACTCTTGATGCTATATTTTATGACAAAGTTGCAATCGTGATTAAGTAAAATAATCATATTGCAGCGTCAAATACACTCTTTGCAGTAATATGTCTCATAAAAATGTTTCACAAATGTGGTTTTCAATTGGTTATTAAAATGTAAACAAAAGTGAAAATTGTATTGCCGTGAGAGGATTGCATACTTGATCATTTGGTGGATAAAAAGAGAAACTATCCTGTACCTCCTTTTTCAAAGTAAATGTATTCACATGTTCTAGCACATTCTTTACAGTTAAAAGACAGGTCTCCATCATAATTCCAGTTGATTGTTGTTCTTAAAATATACCAGCTGATGTGGCATATGTACATGAACTCTGAACAAACAGATAACATGTCCTATTGTGTATGTTCAGCACTACTATACATCACAACCAAATACATTAAAATCATATATATGTAACTCTTTCAAAAGATACCCTCACGAGAGGTCTCACAACTATTGAGAACTTCTGATTGTGTGGTGCACTGTGAAACATTTTACGTTTCCTTCTCCTATTAGGTCAAACAAACATGGTATAAAATTTACACAATCACTTATAAAACAACCTTCCGATGTACAAGCAGAAGACAGAATGAAGAATCTTGCTGAATGAAATGCACCAAGGATTTGATTATAATTCATGAATTCAAACGCTGCAAACATTGCCTCTGTATGCATAGGGTTATTTTCAAACACCAGAAACATTCTTGCAAAATCATTGCCCACCCATCCTTCTGAGTAATAAACAGAATCTAAAAAGTGATGCTTGCATAGATGTCAACTTTTATGATAGCTTCTCTATTAAAATCTGTTAAGTTACTGAAGTCTAACATGCACAGTAGTAATTAACTCTTTGCACCCTGTTTAGCTGAAACTCTCTACATTGTGTCAAAGGTTATCATGAATCAGAGTTCAAAGGGTTAAATTTGACCTGTGCACCTCCCGCTCATTTCCCAGTACATAGGTCCACAATCACCACTGATAACAATAGTTTTGGGCAAAACCACCCTCGTGAGAGGGTTAATACATTGCCTTGGTAATGATTTCCACAAAGTAGTCTCTCTCAGCATCTGGTGAAACTGATCTCAAGTGTGACAGACATCGACAGCACCAGCAAATGAATATGTCCCCCAGGCTATCATTTAATCTCATCATAGGTCTTGAAACCATCATTGAATGCCTGTCTGTTCCCAGTGATATGAACCGATGCATAATCATACGGATTATCGTCAGTAGTTCTAATGTCAAAGCTGGGTGCAGGCACTGACTGGCTTTGGGACAGTTTCGTATGAGTGAAATATCCTTCTTCATCCTGTTGTAAATCGATGGGATCCATCGTACCTCGCGCACTCTGTCTGACAGTTTCGTACTGCCCTTCGTAATCATCCAGCGTCTGCAATTGGCCAGCATTTTGGCTGCTTATGCCTTCCAGGGTGTCATATGGTGAAGACAGATTATCTGACGCTGGTGTTGACTGTTTCTTTTTCATTGGGTTCAGTTCAAGGTGGTCATATTCTGCAGATAATATCGCCATTGCCGGTTTGCCTTCCAGAATAGCTTCTTCATAAGTGTCTTCTAGGGTAGCGGCTCCCTTGGGTACAGCATAGTCCTCCTGATCTGGATTGAAAGTGCTCTCCAAGTGAATATTCGTCATGCGGCCTTCGTTTTTCCATGCTCCTTGCTTGTCTTTAGTTTCTGCATATGTGATATCTTTGCTGTCAGGGCCTTTGATATTTTTCTGAGCGCCCACTGGTTTACTGGGGACTGGTGGCTTCTTCTTAGTACCTGGATCAGACTGTCGCCTGAAGGCTCCTGACTGCTCCAATTCTGCAGCAATATGACTGACTGGCCTGGCTTTCATGTCGGGGCTCTGGGTAGGCACAGCTAGGCCAGCTGGTACTGGTGGCAGACTACGCTGAGGTGGTACACCGGGAACCTGTGACCCTGATGGTGATGTTGAAATGTGGCTGGTCTGTGACTGTAGACCTGTGTAACCCCCTGTAGGAACAGCCTGAGGGTGAGTGTACCCGCCTGGAGGCTCACCCGGCGGAGGGTCTCTAGGATTTGGCGGCAAGCCCTTTAATTCCCTCACGCTGTTGTCAACAGTGAAGAATATGTCATTACCTTCGTAGGTGCTGAATTCAAAAACACCAGGTCCAGAATCACATCTTCGACCCGCCTCAAAGGAAAACATGGTGCGATCTCTGCCATACCTTCTTAGATATTTATAAGGCCATACATGTAAGGTTTTTGAAGATTCTAGATCCACGAGAGCAATGTTGACAGAATCTAGAACCAGTTTGTAGTCACCATGCAATTTCAACTCTGATGCCTTTTCTAGAGGTTTTATTGTGACTTGGAAAGAAGTCTCTGCAATGAAAAAAGAAGAGATGAAATTAGTCATAGAAACAGCAGCTTTAAGATTTCTGGCAGCTATTGCAGCAGCAGATGGCACAATTGATACTGTACATCAAGATAGACAAAGCTACTCTAAGTCTGCAATCTGATAACAGTTGGTCTATTCTTGTGAGCATTGTAGTAGATTTCGTTATACAAAAAAATTTCTACATACGGTACTTGTACAGTATCATGGACTTATTGAGATTTACTAGCTGCCTTATCTCTTGAAAATTTTTGAAATCAGTACCAAGATTAATTCCAGTATTGAGAGTGTACAACATTCTAAAATGGTACATACAGACTCATGGTTAAAAATGTACCTGCAGCCAGTGCCTTCTATTAAATAAGGTACATGTAATATGTGCCTAGAAACAAAGTGTTCAACATTTTGTCAAAACTGTCGTCACGGTAACTTTAAAACCATTCTCTTTAACGATCAAGAATAAAACTCACAGTCAACAGAATGCTTTTAGCAATGGGGATATTCTGTGATAATGCTACATATATGAAAAAACTTCATTTCCTCCACAAGCTTCTAAATGAATCCATACAAGTAAACTGATCAGAAAATGTTGCAAAAAACTGAGGTATGTTCTACTCTAAAGCCAAGTTGCAGTCCCACTGATTTGAGAGCGTTCTTCTTGACAAATGTGTTGAAATATATCAACTATGTATTGTGAGGAACTCGAAGAAATGTTAAGACATGCCTCTTTTAACTTGTAACAAAGTTCTAGCTGGAGTTTTCAGAAATCTTAAAAGTTTGAGGGCAGTTAGCAGTAGTTGACAAGGTATGACACTGAAGTACTGTACATGTGTGTGCGACACCTTTGATTTAGTAATTTTAGATGAAAGCAGTATTATATTATTCTGGAAACAAAATTAGGAATACAGTGTTAAATGGATCAACTTCAAGGAAACAAGTCTTTGTATCCTGCCAGATTTATGGTGTGTAAAATGTCCTGTTGTGGAGTGAACAAAACCCTTAGGTTCGGAAAATGGAAGTCACTTTTTACATGTGGTAATTTATTTCTAATATGCAAAAATTAGCACAGCAACCCTGGACTTTAATCTTGTTAAAGGTTTACTTAAAAGGAAAAAAAGGAGAACTGGAAATCATATTGTCAAGGTTGGTTGTTACTGTTCACAAGGTCAAAGAACAACTTCAGGTACTTCACGTTCATACACAATACACAGTGTGCTGCACCGGGAATATTTTATTTTACAATATAAAGAGAAATAAAACTCATGAGGGCAATAATTTGTACATTCAGAATTTCAGGACTTCCTCTTGACACTAGATTACTGTACTGTGTTAAGTCTTACCAGGTCAAGCAAATGCAGTCAATGTTTACACAGTAAATCAGAACATAGCTGGAACAAAGATTTGATACATTTTCAAGTCCACAAATATCTGGTATTTAGCAATAGTAAACACCCTCCCAGTCTATACTGGACATAAGCAGACATGGAATGACATACATGTACTGTACAATGCAAAGCAGGGCACATTATGGAGGGCAAAGTTTGCCTGAGTCCTTTATGGGTGGGGAGGGGGTACATAATTGCTAGTAAGTTTTGGCTATGCCAGTGAATTTGGTCTGTGACTCAATTCTGGTCGCACACAGATTAATCCTTTCTACAGGAAAACTGTAAATATTTTGAGTACATTTGACTTGAAAAAAAACAACATTTCATCACAGAAATACCCTGGATAATTGCGGTCGGCACACCTAATTATAACGCATCTTCACACTGCACGGCGGATAGCCGACTCGAGTCGGCAATGCAATACAATACAGTGGCGATGGGCATTTAACAGCAGGATTTCAACATTTTGAAACTGAATATGGCAAAAACTACCTTGACGCAGTAGGAGATGATATCAGTGATATAAATCTGACCTGTAAATTTTCTTGCATATTCAAATCGGAAACATTTTTATGAAAAGGAATTAGTTTCGGCTGACAGGCTGTCCCAGCACTGGCTGACGACAAACTGATATCTATGTGGTATTGGTTAAAAGTATAATACAACTGATTGAGAATAATTATGGGGTTCACATCTAGGCCCAGGGCCGGCCAGAACTAATCCGGCAGAATGTGAGAAGATAAGCTAATCTTTTGTCCGCGTTCACATTACGTTCAACGCTGTCCTAGCCTAGATCGTTTGGTAGCGTCCTGCCGACCTTTGACGTTATACAGGTCAAAATACATTCATCAGATACATTCCAGTTCCTACATAGAAAATCATGTCATCCAAAATCAACCTTCAAGGGCCTAATCAAAGGCGAAACATTAAGGTACATGAGGACATGTAACAATGAAGAAGACTTCAACAACAAAGTCAAAACATAAAATGAAAAGCTACTACTGCGAGAATATCCACAACAAGAAATATCAAACATCAATGCGGAAACAAATTACGCTACACGAAGAACACATTTAAATCACAAACAAACGCACAACAACAACACAAATAAATTGATATTTGCTACCAAATATAGTCCACACATCAAAACAAAAGACATCAAACAAGCACTCCTGAAGAACTGGGAAGAAATAGAAAAAGACCAAACACTAAATAATTTATTCACGATGAAACCGATCATCGCTTACGAAAGAAATCCAAACATTGGCGACACACTCATAAATGCACAAGTACACAATCTTAGAGAAACGACCGAACAAAATGAAACACAACAAACTGACCCAAACATAAGTATTCTAGCCTCCTTGCTAGACGAACAAAACACTGACAATAATTAAACCACGAACAGTGAAACATAAATCTAAGGAAAGCAATCTCCACAGTCCCTCGTGGGCTATTCAGCTCTGGGACTATTCGCCCCATAGACGAGTGTACAGAAGCGAGAAACAACCCTCGCTTCTGTACACTCGTCTATGGGGCGAATAGTCCCAGAGCTGAATAGCCCACCAAACGACTGTGCAATCTCCAAAGTAAAGCGACTGAGGAAGAAACCACACACTGGTTTCGAAACGTAGCGTCAAAGGATCACCCTGTCATTCGACAGCCAGATTACGGCTACGTCTTGCCATGGCTTATATCTACACCAATAGCCAAACACACAAAATCAAACACAAACACAGAGAACGAAAAAATAGAGTAGGCGATGTGTGCAGCCGCTTTCCCTTTATTACAAACGCTGTGAGATGATATTGTAGGCGATTCGAACCCTTGAAGTGCCGTCCATCAGATTTTTCACCATATCTTTGTTCCAAATGCCTAAAAGACACTTGATTTCTTCCGTAGCCCAGTTGACGACTCCTCGACTCGCCATGTCTAAAATGATACTGAATCGTCGAATAGGTCAAAGACTACACTGCATGTCAACTACAGAGGGCGTCAACTGGGACCTGAGTCGGACAAAACGCGTTCACATACGCTGTTTACTGCTCGGCCAGAGACCTGGGTCGGCCACAAACCACCCCTCTCGACTAGGACAGAAATTGTCCGGACAGTGGCCGGCCAGAACCGTTCACACCTGTTTTTTTGGTCGGCCACGAACCTGGCTAGGACAAGGGCCTAGTCTTTTTTGGCTAATGTGAACGGCCCTAATGAAAACGACAAAAACTAAGCAGAAGTTTAAATAAACTTATCTGAGATCAAGGCATAATCCTGTATATAAACTCTTCACAGTGGCTGGGAGGTAAATTTGCGTCATTCGAACTTATTATGGACCCCCCTAGCATATCGTCATTCAGCACAACAACAAACCTTCGGGGGATTTCGGGTCATATCGGAAAATGATCGTTAAACTTAGGGCTGTGAAAAATACGCTCGGGAAATGAAATGTTTTTATCGATATCTCGAAATCCGCGCACAGTCGCCATGTCAAATATCAACAGTTGGCATTTAAAAAATGTGTTTTAAAAATGTTAGCAAGTTGGAGTGCCACTTTAAATTTCAAACTTTGTAAACTCACTCGTTTCATCACATTAGTATTTAGTTGTGTTGGAAACAGGCATCTTAGAAAAATAAAATAAATTATAAATTGCCCTTACTTTCATATGAACTGTATGCCACATTTTCTTGCCCAGTATACTTTGTAGACGGTGCGGAAGTCACAGAGTTTCTTAGATTCAGCTCGCGGCTAGGATGGTTGAATTCAGACGGTTGCTCTGACACAGGTCTTTTCGCACCTCCACTGGCTACATGTCTCAAGTGAGCCACCCATCGCTCAAGTTCATGTTTATTCTCTGCAGCAAAACCCTGTGTCTTGGCATCAGTTGTAATCTCAAAGTAGTGATCCTTGGTCCTGTTTTTAACAATTTCAATGTGCGAGCTCTGATCTACAGAGAGGGTTTTCTTGTTCACAGTCCCTTCTTTGCTTTCTTTGTTGTCGTACATATAGAGGGCTGCCTTTCCGTCATCCGGGGAGAGCGACAGAACAGACCATTTCCTTTGCCAGGTTCTCTGTTGAAGACAAATAATGGATAAACAGCGTATCAGTATAAATTTTTATCACACTAGGAGTTATTGCAGATCTCATGGATCAAAATTCATATCAAGAAAGCATGCTGGTATCTTCTCAGATTAAGAAAGAATATTTTTGTACTCCCTGAATGTAACAGAATATTTTTCACATGTCCATTTATGACCCTAGCATAACCATACAGTACTCCCTGGTATTTTTGCAGGCATGTACCGGAATGGTGTTAGGATGATCCAAAATTCACAATTCTGACATGAAAGAAATGCCAAACTTTTGCTGACCAGTTCACCCTTATTTTGCCAATGTTGAAATGTCATCATCAGGTCAAGTTGGTTAAAACCAATGAGGCATGACTTGTCTAAATGTTACGTTTTCACATAAAATTTAATATTTCAAGGCCCCTGAGTATTGTAGCTACTGTGATTTTTACCGACTACAGCTGCTGTAACATGCCATGCCAAGTAATGTGAAAATACATATAGATTTGGCTTAATACCGCTTTTACTGACTTGGCACCTGAAAAAGTTATATTGTCTGGCAGGCTTAGGGTTAAATCAGCAACACAGTACAAGATGGTTTACATGGCTGGCTGTTAAAGGTATACAGTCACCAGTAATCTAAATATGCCCATATATGGTCAAAGGGATGTTCCTTGGTATTCAAAATCATAGTGCCCACGTGAGGGCGCTGTTTTTAAAAAGCGGCCACCCGCTAAAAATCTGTGATTGGTTAGATTTTCTCTTTCCATGGTAACTGTGGCAAAATTGGAACAGGTGACAGTATACCTTTAATTCATGCCAACAAAACATTCCAGGATGTAAGGTCAGTACAGGTCGCATAAGGAGCTATCATGTTGAAGTATCGGAACAATGGGAAACTTGGAAAATGTGTTGTAAACCCCACTTGCATGTACACCTGTTGACTTCCCAACCTCGACAAAATGCTATGACACCTGTAGACAGTTTCTAAATGTTGCTTGTTGTTTTGCACACATGCCATTAATACAGAACATGATGTCCACAAATCTTCTATGTACATCTGTGCAGGTGTGAGTGCATTACAATGTCCAGTGCTGACATTTACAAATATTGCATTTAAGTCTAAATACAGACTTTAAAACCAGGGTGTCATTATGTACCCGTATTTGGTTGAAAAATTAAAAGTACATTGTATAACCAAGAACTAGATTTATCAACATGGGATGTGAGCTTCCTATATCGCTCATTGGACTTTCACCTGTTCATCCCGATTCTCTGTAAAAAAGTCCACAATCGCCATTAATAACCGGACCAAGGGTTTGGGCCAAACCATGTGGGTAAAATGTAAAAACACTGGATGTCAACTATTCATGAGTGTTGCGAAATTTAATCACATATTACATTTTTATGTCAGATCTCTGCAACGGTGCCTTGGATCTTTAAATATTAGTTTTCATTACCTATGATTTTCAACTGACGGTGTTAGGCCAAATCTTTTATCAGCTGAAACAATCAGCTGACACGCAATGGTGACCTAGAAAACTTTGCCCATCGGATGTCAGCAACTTGGTCAAATAACACAAAGGGGCTAGTATAAACTGTGATTTTTGAGGATTTTTTCCGCCATTTTATGTTGTGTATGTCAATTGCACGTTCTTGTTCTACTCCTCACAGCATACTGAAATACCAACGTTTTAGCTTGTAAACAGTGTCTATACATGTTACATGTATGTGTAAAATGCAGTTATCATGTGTTTTCAAATTCTACCCCTGACCAGAATTCACTTGTCAATAATAACAATGAAGTTTGCACATGTACAGGCTGAGTTGACAAGTTAAATACTACTTACATCCTAACATGCTTTGGTGTGTAGAATAACTGTAGAAAACAGTGGAAAAAAATTTCTTTTTGGCTTCAGATTGTTACAGTACAAAGTTACCAGTATGAATTACATTTGAAAGTGTGCAGTATCTTTAAACACTTAAAATCACGTACGCTGTATTTTTAAACACCTAAAATCACGCGACTTTCGAAATTTCCATTCCATAAAATATGTTTAACTATTTAAGTCCATCAACAGCCCGAGTATATGCATCTGTATTTTTGAAATATCAAAACCATGCATTGGATAGTTTCACTTGAAATTCTCGTATTTTTGGCATGTTGCAGAGGGTCAATTGAAACCTTCTACAAATGGTGCTAGAAATGGATTATTTCCTGTCCACATCAAGGCTTTTCAGTAGAGCACCATATAGGCATTCTTCTAATCCAATTTATGGCATAGAAGCTGTCAGATAAAAAGTATTCATGTCTATTTGCACTGGGGTTTTCCCAACTTCTTTTTCCTGTTTTACATGCCTGACATCTAGGTCACGTATATCTTAACTCTCAATGCAGTGTCATCAGGATTTGTGTTGTAATAACTGCATCTATCGGTTGAAACTACAACGGTAGTAAGAGAAAGACTGGGGCTTTTATGTCAACTACAGCAAGCTCGATATTTTCCGTTTCAACCAGAGCAAAGAGTATTTTTACCAAAACAACTATGATCTGAAAAGGAGGTAGAACAGGGTGTGGTATATGCTGCAGTTTTTTTTTACCTGGCACTTACTGTGCATGTCAACCATCTCTTAAACAACTTCACAACCTGTTGGTACTGATCGATCAGTCTTTTGAAATTGCACAGCCTAGGTACATGTGCATGTGTAAAAGCTTCACAAAAAACACTGCACCTAACTGTAATGATATTTATAGATAAGCTGAGACCGAAACCTGTCACCTGCTGATAACTGCAGATACATGAACAAGGAAGAACGATTTATTATATAGCACATCACGACTCACTGTGTTAGCAAATAATCACGGCATCACATGGGCTATTATCGAATATCCTCTTAGCAACTCAGGCCCAACAAGCATACAGAGTCATTTTTGTGCACAAAAAAAAATACTTATGTTGTTATCACATTAACATCAGTAGATATAGCACAGTACACTGCATAAGCATGGAGACTACACGCATATGTACAAACTTTCATAGAATTTCTGGAAACAATTAAAAAAACACAAATGGATGTTTTTGAAACGTCACGTCTTTTCGCCAAGGTATGACTAAGAGTATGTACAATGCAGGTGAATGGTTTTACCCTTTGAGTGCTGTAATCTTTTCCACAAAAATTTTAGTGCAACATTTCACCAATTTTTATGAATTTTTCAATAATTTTTTTTAAATTTTGGACAAAATGGACATTACATTTCACTGGCCTGAGTTTTTATCCAAATTTTGGCAAAAATCTTGTCCTGTAACATGAATATACATGTACTGATCAGTGTTCTAATGGAGGGCCTCATACTGATACACCAAGGGGAACCCTAACGTAAAATGACTGGAATACTCTAGTAGAATTTATCACAGTACTGTCCGAAAGAAACTACACTCAATTTACCATAGACCATTAAATACACATCATAACCTCTTTCAGGATTACCTTTCTCACCCATAGTTTGCAGGCACATAATAGAAACAAACACCGCCACCCCACTCCGGGGAGGGGGGATTTAAGGTCAAGCTTGAAACTGTACATGTATACAATGTACCAATGAATAACAGGCCCCTTCAACTTAAACAACAATATATAAGAACTCTTTCTACTGGGTCCACTACTCCAATTTTTTTTAATACATGTATATCTCATTTTAACGCCAACAATCTACCATATATTCATCATTGAAATTATGGGCAAAAAGCACATAAGTTAAAAAAGAATGGTTTTAAGCCACAATCTTTAGGATATTGTAATTCTCTACTGGCTCCGAAGGTGTCTTGTCATACTGATTGACACTATTGGTGATCAATGAATTCATGATATTAAAGTGAGGAACAAGCCACTACATTGCACAACTGTACAATCTCTGCTGTAAGAATATGTCCAAACTCCCTATCTCAAATTGCAAGAATACCACTGACCAAAATTCAACGTTTAAAACGTTAAAGCATAATGGCAACTTATTTGGGTAAAACGATTGAAAACATTAACATAACAATTGTAATGTCATGCAAATCAGCCACTATATTATCATTAATTGTTGATTAGAACACTGATATGAACATGTTTTCAATTGATGTTAAAGAAAAGGGGCAATTTTTAACTCTTTCAATGAAATACAGGGCAAATGTGAACTTTTCTAAGGCAGCGAAACTGTTTGTCTTTGTCACTGACTTGTTAAGTAAGACACTGGTGTTTTCAACAAAGCATCTAATAAGTGCAGGCAATATTTCCTTTGTTCTAATGAATCTCAATGACTTTGTGCAAAAATGTAACCAAAAAAATCAATGTATTCTTTTTTATCTCGAAGAAATATGCTCAAACGGTCAAATGCACCCAGTATCAGTTGAATATTGAATAATAAATGAAGCTACAAATGTAACTATGTGAAATCAGTAAAAAGCAGTGACACAATATCCCATTGTTCACAAAGCTGCACCATTCTATGCTCTACAAGTCACGTTAATGGTGCAAATTGCTCTAAGCGAGAAAAATAATCTCTAAGATGAAATACAATAGTCCAAGTTGTGCTGTATAAACCATAAGGTTACTTCAGAACAGAAAAACAAGAGCATACCATATCATGTTGTCATATCAAGTAAAAGCAAAATAAGCAAATTGTTTGATTGTAGTCTACATGTTCTAAGTAGCATTTATGAAGACTTGACATTATTTGTTTCAACTGCTATTTTAGAGATAAACAAGTGGTAAGACCATAAAATATTATTGCTTTTGCAGTAATTCCTCGTACACCTGAAGCCCCAATATATTTTGAGTCAAGATGACTCTGTTGGTGTCTGCAGTAAAACTGCCCTCTCGAAGCAGGAATATTCCATTGTGTACGATGGGGATTGTAGGGATATGTTTGCAGTGAATAAAAAACATGAATTTATTTTATACCATTTTTGTTCTTAAGTCACCGTCTTTAGTTATTGCCTCTCTTTACTAAATATTTAAATAAAGGGGTATTAGTTGAAACTTTCTATTTTTTCAATATTCTTGTTTAATTTGAATGTCTATTCTAAGTTCTTGTTCTACTCCCAAATGCATGTTGAAACATCAACTATTTAGTTTGTCAACACATTGGCTATACATGTAGAATGCATGATATCATTTACTTTTGAATTCTAAGTTTTGACCAGATGTCACTGGTTAACAATACCAATGCTGCAGAATAACAAGCATACTGGCTGAGTTGACAAGCTGAATACTGTGTATCTCACCATGTTTTGGGGAGTTGAGTATGAAACTGTAGTTGACGTTATCATCAAGGGCAAAAAAGACGGGAAAAATCATCAAAAGTTACAGCTACTGACTGGACTTTTAAAGTAATATGCATTAAGAAAATGAAAGCATTTAATATTATTTGTGTTTTCCTTACAGAAACTATAGACCATTCTTACTCATAATCAATAATATAAAATTTAGGGATCACAATGCGGGCTTTTGGATTAGAAAAGTACATTAGTTAAAATTTATGGACACTTGAAATTCAAAACATCCTGCTATTTCTATGTTACGTCTATCTAGCATGCCCTTTGACCTCACATTACGCATCACTGACTCAAGGAAGTTCTGACATATGAAAATTTTACACCACACATCTTCTTGTACAGGCCTGATGCAAAAGAAAAGGTCTAAAAATTTTCCTATAAAATTTACAAAAATTAACTTCAGAAATGTTGAAAATCCAATGGGCACACTGTTTAATAAGCCAAAATTCAGTTCATCACTTCATAAATAACCGAGATGTTGAGATTTGTTAAAGGTTTCGAAACCAGCTGACACAACCAGCTTGCACATGTAGTTGTACGGTATCCATGATGACAGTTTTGAGCTAGAACAGTTTATCAAGGATGCACATTGTGGGCCTTCATATCATGACCAAATAATCAGTTGCTGTTTTTCCTTGAAATCAGTATTCTTATAGTGACATTTCCTTATTGGTTTCTAGAAACATGATATGACATGTAGAATTTTGCAGATTCATAAGGTATATGCATCGCCCTATTAATAAACAACTGCAGAATATCACGATATCTATCAGTACAGCTAAGAGAAGGAAATAATTATGTAAGAAATTCAGTTTAACCAAATTGTCATTCAACAAATATAGACTCTACAGAGCCAACCCTGACCTCCCCCCCCCAATAAATGCCACAACCCAATAGTTTGGAGGACATTAAACCTAAATGGTAGAATGTACATGGACAGTGGGTTCTGATAAAGCCTGCTCTGTATATTCAGGCTGTTTGTTTCATTTCGTCATAGATAGAAACATTTTTGTGAGCAATTGTTTACTCACATACTTCCCAAATATGCCATGAATCATTTTGTATTCATTCTGTCAAAACTGCATTGATAAGGATATGCAGCGATGTAATTTGATCGTTCAACAGTACCACGATTTTCAAGTGGAATGGCAACTAAAAAGCCACTTTCATGTCCAGAGACTGCACTGTATACATTGTACATGAACCTGACGACTATGTTCTCTGAACTTGGTGCTGACCAATCTGCAACATTTGCTGTATGAGTACTAAACAAACAAGGAAGTCAATGTGATCAGCACCAATCATTCTACCAGTGGAGCTCAAAGGGTTCATTCACTGCATGGTTGCAGCTCCTGTGTAACTTCATTGAAATTTTCTAAATCTTCTGTGAACCACGAACTGGCTCTCAGGTCCATGAATAAACACAGGTCAATCAAGTTCCCTGCACAGGTTACTGTGAATGCCAGTGGCATGCATCACAAATGTTTGATTTGGAGAAAAAATGGAAAATTTGACACCTATCCATGTAACTCTAGATCCCCTGGTTTAAAAATTTGGCTTGTGGTCGCATTTCCACAAATACAAAGTGTTTATGTCTAGCTGTGGAAATGAGCAAAATGGTGAACAAGTGTACTGTACATCAGAATACGGAATCCCTGACATTAAGACTTTATTCCTTGACCAGAGATAACATAAAATCTCAAACATTTCCTGTTTCCTCTCTTGATGAGAAAATGTAATTTCTTTTTCCTGTCCACTAGAATTAGAATGCTTTGAATAGGGTTGCATACAACTTTTCACAAAAATACCAGTTATCTAAACAATCTAAATCTACAGTGGCTCATAAAAAAACTATTGCCTGCTCATTGCTTAGAAATTATGTGTTTATTAAAATTTGGTATTGCCATGATCACATACCGTATACATGAACCAGGGAGCTGCTCTTTCTTCGAATTCCGTTCATTGTGAATATGTCGAAAGTTCTTTTGCGGGTTACTAAGGTTCAAAATGCTCAACCCATAGGCATGAATCATGACATTTTCAGTCATGCATAACTGTAAATGTTAATTTATGAATAAAGCTGCACAGAAATCAAGGTACCAAGGAGTGTAGTCAGAGCCAATAGTCGTAAACACAACTGGCTATACTTTACCTTTTCTGACCAGTTACTTTTTTTTTTCAAAATGTAATTTGCTACAATCGCTTCTTGAAACAACAACTCTGACGCCCACCGTGACTTAACTACTTGAAACCCTTGTGCAATGAGCCACCCACTTTTTGAAAATTTCCATCTACTTTTGCATTGGGACCTTGAAGATAACAGTGATACACACGATAAGTATCATGACAAGCACCATTCCCAGTGTATGCATAAACACTTTAAGGTGTCTAAAAAGGACAATTCCGTGAAATTCAAAATGTTTGGGTATATATTGTGTTTTAAGATTGAGGTTGACATGAGGTCAAGTCACCTTAAATCCATGCCTTACGTCTTGTGGAACAGGAACCTGTTTTGGTAGTTTGACTAAATTGTGACCTAACAGCAACAAATGGCCCTGACAGGAAGACTATTCCTGCCGTTGAGTAAATTTTTAATTATATTTTTTTATCATTTTTGTTCTAAATTATGCTCGTTCTTCTTCTTTTTCTTCTCCTAAGTTTTAGCTTCGCAAATACAACACCCTCTATGGAATCTGCATTTCTGACAACTAGATGCCCTTTCTGGACCAAAATTGAATTGTCAACGATGAGATACATGTAGGCCATCAAACACATACACTGTACTGGCAATATTGACTTCTAGCACTTTCCACCTGATTTTAGAAGTAGAACAAGGAACCATTTGTAACAGAACAATAATATTGGAAAAGACATCAAAAATTACAGCTGATAGAGGTTTGAAACTTTGTTAAAGCACAGTCCCTCCGTGGGTGAAGAGACTGTGGTTAAAGTTTTGATAAACCTTGCATCTTTGGTACAGTACCTCTCCTTCACATGTGTTACATAGAAATATTACATGTAAAACCTTTCTTCTGCTGACTTCATCTGTTGCTATCAGCTAGTGCTGCCCAAGGAATGGAGGTACGAGTGAGATGTCTCGCTTCTACCTCCATGGTTGTCTCTTGGGATTGTTTTTCAGACACTCAAATTACAACCTTTACTGGTCTGCTGCACTTGTTGACTCATTCTGAAGCCAATGAAGTATAAAGCTTTTTTACAGTCTGGTTACTGTATACAAAATTCAAAATTTCATTTTTCCCATAGAGCTAACATGGGATAAGCAGCCATTTTGAATTTCAAGTACCGGTAGGGAATTTGATTATGTGTTGCTTTAATCCCAAACTTTGGAAAGTGATCCCTGATATTTATTCTTGATTACTTTTGGTGTTTCCTTGAATAAAGTATAAGCAAAAGTATGAACCTTTCAGTTGTGAGGTGTGCGCAAATACAACATACCAGGTCCATAATGTGCAGACCCCAAAAAATAATCAATGTTTTCACTGACTAGTCCTACTGGGACACACATAAGTGTGCTGATTTTTACTGACTTGATCTGACAGAGATGGTGTGATCTTCTGATATCGATTTTGATGGACTTGATCTGAAAAGGCTAAATACACTGATGCAGGAACCATCATCTATAATTTAGCTTGGCATTTTTATTGCATATACAAGTAGTAGCCATTTATGTCACACATTGATTTGGTTTCATTTTGTATGGACAGCAAATGCCCGCGTGCACTCACAGTGGACATAATAATGTTTCATGTGATAGATTTGCCAAAGTTTTTGTTGAGGGGCCGTGCTCAAATATCTCCAAACGCTTTCTCTAGTAATAAAGAGACAATATGTATGAAGACCAATGAGACAGCATTAATGATAGTGAATTCTCATTTTGATTAATTAATATAGACAACTTTTTGCCAGGTTTTAGGAACAACAGTGAAGGGTGACAGTTTTGGAACCAAAATACCATTTCTGTTGTCCTCTGATGTCACTTGGGTAAATATGTAGCAAGGGGAACCCCTGTAAAAATTGAGGAACTCCTGTGAAATTTACCAGGGTGCCACCCTTTCAGAAAACACTAATTACATTGATGCACACTTGACTATTTACATCATGTCAAATATTTGTAGGTCAAACCAGTCAGTTTCAAATAGAACATACTCTACCATACCACCTAAAATGCATTAATTAATCAACAACTGACAAGCTGAAAAATAATAAAATTTAAACAAAATGGAACATGGAAATCCCTCCATGCATGTGATTATCAAGTTATAACTTAAACCATTCATCAACGTAAAACCACAGCTACAGTATCACCAGTAATGAACAAGGGATTCCCAGTAAAAATCCATAGCAACAATCAAAGTACATGTAATATAACAGCACTACATTATCTTCATTTGTTTTATAATTCGCCATTTTTCATATTACTCTTTTTACCATGCATTTAAAAATGCTCTTTTGCATATTTTGAAATTGACATCTTCATTCAACAAGAATCAAATCCAGATGCCATTTTTATAAAAGTGACACAAATATATTTGCACACTAAAATATCCACATAACTACGTCACATATTGCTCCAGATTTTTGCTGTAGCTCCAATTGATTTATTACGTCATGTGCTTCATGGGATTCAACGGTAACTCTTCAATGATGCCGCTGGCCGCATAGTTATCACTTGACTGAAAGTGAACCGGAACTATTTTCAACTTGCCTGCTTCGAGATTAAAAATTATAAACTTACATGTTTTACATAGGAATTAACTTTTTAACAAAACTATACGAAAAAAAAATTGATAAACAGCATAACAGTGAATAAAATGTGTCAATGCGCCGTTTAATGATGAAAATCGTTCTTTTTTTCAACAGATTTTGGTCTAAAATGGAAATAAAGCATATGATTGTCATTTGTATGGAAACACTATTGCTGAAACATGGGACTATGTACCCTTGTGGCAGGAGACCATTTGCCTTCCTTTATGTCGGGCAAATGGTCACCTACCCTCAGGCACAAAGTCCCATGTTTGGGCTATAATATACATGTATATTATGAAGTACATAGAGGAGATGAGTGAGAGCTAAAAAGTCTGTGGGAAAATGTGTGCATGTACAGTATGCAAGAGCTAGGGAAAAGGCATTTTATGACTCGTCCACATATCTGTTCATTATTGAGTAACTTATCATGAGACACACAATATCATTAAATCACATATATGGTGATGTATTGTTTCACACAAGATACAAATAACTTGTTTAACTTGTGTGTATAGTAACACTTGCATAAATGTATGTATGTTTGTTTGCAAGCATTGTAGTCATTTAAAAAGGTCTTTATAAGTTTAATGTGGTATGCACCTCAAAAGTGAAAGACAAACTTTTGCTCAAACTTTCCTCAATGAAACTTTCAACCATTCAACCATTCTCTCACCAAATCAAGAATAAAAATCAAGGGTCATCATGCAAACTTTGGTACTGGAGAAAAAAACTGCCCAACATTTACTGATTTTTGCAATTCAAAATGGCCACCACTCCTGTGTTAACACGGGGAAAATAAAATTTTCGATTTTTGAAAAACTAAGATGAGAAAATGTTCTTACTCAAAGAGCTTTCAAATGAGCACCAACCAGTGGTAGATCAGAAAAGAATTGTAAAAATTTGAGAGTCCGAATATCTGTCCCCAAGGCGCATTGAACCATAAGTGCATGTACATGATAGACAAATTAATTTTCAGTGCAAGTACTGGGTATTAATATCTGTGTATGTACTTTATATGTGCAATTTTGCCTTGAGGATTTAGTTGCAGATCTCGACAATAACATTTCAACAATTCTTGCCAACTTTCATTTACTTGATTTCAAGTTTTAATAACAGTGCACAGAGAAGTATGATATGGATGTATCTCGCCCTGCACTGCAAGGTTTCACGTGATAGCTTTGTTCATTTGATATTTTGAGTGGGTTGACTGAATGGGTTTTAAATAGCAACAACAACCTCACGACTTCGCTGAAGAACTTCATGTTTCATAGTTGATGAACCAGGAAGTACCGTTACAATTGAGTAAACAAGACCGACCTCACTGGGCATCTGTTTCTCTCCACAAAAATTATACTTCAGAAAGGATGAAATATGTAGGAGTTGGAATGCATGTCAACATGTAGGTT
Source organism: Ptychodera flava (assembly GCF_041260155.1). Taxonomy (NCBI): domain Eukaryota; kingdom Metazoa; phylum Hemichordata; class Enteropneusta; family Ptychoderidae; genus Ptychodera; species Ptychodera flava. Next base: position 14,103,157 of record NC_091947.1, on the reverse strand, counting down.
ACACGTGTTCAAAAAATATCAGAAAACTTAAAAACCCCATTGCAATCGTAATTATTCACATATTTACATTGTAAAGTTTTCATTAATAATGGTTTTTGTAATTTCACATTTGAAACATTACTGTTTGCACCCAAACCTTGCGTAAGTAAGTTACTAATGAGGGAAAGTTAAACATGGCAGGTTGTGTAGTTCTGGAAACATAGTACATTGTGTATAGATGTAAAACTCCATCTGTTGTGTGCCTTTGGCAACTGGTTCCTTGCAAGCTTGGGGCATTACATCCATGCTTGGGGGAATACGCGCGCACTTAAAAATGGTTCGTGAAATACTCAGTTGTACAACAAGCGTCCACTGCGTAAAGAGGAAAAGCTTTTCTTATAAATATTTTTCCCTTCTTTTTAAAGTAAATTGGTGATAAAACTGTCGACTTGATCCGTGTTGTGACCTGTGTTGACCTATAATTCGATTCCAGTGCCTAGGGCTCGGCTCGTGCCGTGCGCCATTTCGTGCACGTATCCTCAGCAACGACAGGATTCAATACATGTTTGGAGGAACTTTGCCAAGCGGTGGTGCGGGAGATAAAAATGATAGAAATATTTGAAAGGGTCCAAGGAAGTGCTCTTGGTGACCATTTAAGAAAAGAGCAGAATGCATTCCTTCGCTAGTTGAAGATGACATGAAGCACTTTCGTCAATTTCGTTGAAAAGATAAGCGAACGCCAACCCGGAAGAAGGCTTTCACAGCTTACAGAGAATTGCGGAAGTACATGCGTCGCAAAACTTTAACAACTCGTGGAAATATTGAATTCCATAAACTATTCTCTTACCATGAGATTATTCTTTTGCTTGAACAGAAAGCCAGAAAACAGTGTTTCTTCTGCCATGACGCATTTGTTGTTGGTGCTGTGTCAAGAGAACAGAATGGTATATAAAGCGTTTACGCCATACATCCAGAAGCAATCACAGCTCACGATCGCTCTCAACTCACTGAATAGTGAACCTCGCCTTCGCTTGCTTGTTCCCAACTTAAAATCACGCGAGATATTGCGAGACCTCATGTGACCTGTTCTGAACTTCAAAATTATCATACTCACTCAGTCACTGGCAACTATCTCTCTCCTGCTTCTTTTCACCGTCTCCTAACAGCCTCGGATCCGATGTTTATTTACCATCTGAAATAAAATGTGTCCTAAGAGAATGGGTATATTTTCATCGTTTTAGCCGGACACGCGTTCGAGATCTGCGGATGCTGAACTGTGCTATAGGCGGAAGTTAAAAGGATGTCTGGGTAATGCGTTCTGCACATAAACACCAGGACGACGTTCTGACGTTTTCGACCGTAGGATTTCCTTTGAACCGTGTTACAATGAGCGTTGACTCGAAAAAGAGAAGCAAACACGAAAACGAAAATCCTTCAAAGGTATGTGACCGAGGTACTACCTCCATGATTTATCCGACCGTGCCTCATGATCATGGTTCATCCGAAACTTGCCTCAACCACAGACTAGACCAGATCCCAGACTCGCTACAAGTCTACATCATGCTATGCCATACAATGCTGAGATCATTGAGGTAGAACTGGGAACTGGTGAATTGGACCCCTTCATTTGAAGCTGCATATATATTTGTTTGGCATTCTGACGTACCACACACTGCATTGCATTGTATATCATGGACGTGCAGGGATATGCCCAACAAAGAAAGTAACATGTGTTAAGGGGGGTTTGAAGGTTGAAAGGGGGGGGGGGGGGGGGGTGTCACACAGACTACCTCCATGTTTTTATCATTTTGGATATGTTATTATTGGGGAAATAGTGATATCAATTGCAAATGCTGCAGCCTATTAGATGAGTACACATTTTAATAAAACGGGTGTAACAGGTCACAAGGTATGCCACTTTGTAAGTTTGCGGTTTGTATTAGTTAACTTTTCAATTCTGTTGTCACAGTATGCAAGGCATGAAGAGAGTTCCAGTGACTCGGATGATGACTATGTGCCCTATGTACCACTGAAAGAGAGGAGGAAACTGGAGGTAAATATATATCCTATCAGTAATCCATGATTTTATTCCATTCGTTCCGGAACCTCTCCTCCTCAACAGGACCATGGATTGGAAAAAAAAGAGTGCCCAGGTACCTTGGGCTCATGGTCACACCAGTACCGTACTGTGTTACTATATATATACATATATCCAGACATGTTGTAAGCAAGAGTCTGTTGACTTGTAAGATTCCATGTCAAAGTGCAGTTACTGAAAACAAGCGGTTTAGACTGAAGAATTTTTTTCAGATCCACAGCTCCGCAGAGAAGCATTTACAAAAATGAAAACAGAAAGATGAACAACAGAGTTGGACAGATACCCAGCATTTCAATGGTCAACAAATAAGACCTCATTGATATGCTTTTTTCAGTTTCCCATTATTTTAACATGTCTGTATTAAAAACTTGGCTTTGTATGACCATGCAATGTCAGCTAAAATCTCAGTTAAATACTCGCTTTTGCATGATTTAATCAAAACATGTACAATTTATGTATGAAGTGAGAAATATGCAATTTTTTGCCCGGAAATATTAAACCTATTACTCACGTATTTCCATGTTGAAACAACAGATTGAAAAGGCACAGAGACTGTTGAAGAGGAAGTTGTTAAAGCAGAATGAGAAGAAAAAGGACAGTGGAAAAGAAGACACAGAAGAGGAGGATGTTGGTCCGAATGCAAATATCAGTTTACTAGATCAACATTCAGAATTGAAGAAGAAAGCTGAAGGTACGTATCTGTTCTGTCAGAAAGCTATTTAATACCTTTCAATACTTTTAGTTTAGCGTATACTCAAGAAAGGAGCAAAGCTTTATCTTTGAAATGTAGCCTGCACAATATTTGGAACATTAAATTAATGTTTACATCGCATATAACAGCCATATTTGACCTCTGTTACCACAGCAGAAGTTTGCACTAACCTTTTTAGTCCCCACAGACACCGTCCAGGGGGACTTATAGATTTGGTAATGTCCGTCCGTCCGTCCGTCCGTTCACGCAGATATCTCAGAGATGCCTGGAGCGATTTCATTCAAATTTGATACAAGGATTACTTCATATGTCATACAGATGCATGTAAATTTGTTTTCTGATACGATCCAATATGGCCACCAGGCGGCCATTTTATTACGATTTTTTCACGTACAGAGCCATAACTCAGACATGTTTCAACCGATTTTATTCAAACTTTATACAAGGACATTGACCTATGTCATACATATTCACGTTGATTTGTTTTGTGATACGATTCAATATGGCCGCCAGGCAGCCATTTTATTATGATTTTTTCATGTACAGAGCCATAACTCAGGCATAGCTCAACCAATTTTATTCAAACTTTGTACAAGGACATTGACCTATGTCATACACATTGATTTTTTTTTGTGATACGATCCAATATGGCCACCGTGTGGCCATTTTATATTACGTTTTTTCATGTCCAGAACCATAACTCAGACATGTATCAAGTGAATTTATTCAAAGTACAAGGTACAAGGAGATTGACCAATGTCATAGATATGCACGTTAATTTGTTTTGTGATACGATCCAATATGGCTGCTGTGCGGCCATTTTGTTATGGTTTTTTCATGTACAAAGCCATAACTCAGGCATATCTCAACCAATTTTATTCAAAGTTGGTACAAGGACATTGACCAATGTTATACATATGCACATTGATTTGTTTTGTGTCCTGAACTACAACTCAGACATGTATCAAGCGAATTCATTCAAAAGTATTTTTATCACAGACCTAATGAAGAGGACTCTATCCTCTCTGAGGACCTGTAATCAAAGTACCCATTAACAAGTGGGGACTGTGTCATCAACGATGACTTGTTCCTCAAGCTATGACTACATTCACCCCGAATGCCAAAGTTTTTTTTTTCTTTACAATCAAATTCATATCAATGCTAAATTGTCACCTTACAGTGAGTAAAGAGACCAAATTAGACAAACAGCTTGAAGAAGAAGACAAAATCTTACAGAGTATTCAACAAGACAAAGCGTTAGTGACAGTCAAGGAATTGGCCCAAGGAATCACATATACAGAGTCCATCATAACAGGGTAAGCAGTCATTGATGTATCTATCTTTATTGGCATTGGAAATGGGTCATTATTAGTCCCCACGGACACAGTCCGGGGGGACTTATAGGTTTGGTCATGTCCGTGCATGCGTGCGTGCGTCCGTCCGTCCGTTCACGCAGATATCTCAGATACGCCTGGAGCGATTTCATTCAAACTTGGTACATAGATTACTTCATATGTCATACATATGCACATCGATTTGTTTTTTGATACGATCCAATATGGCCGCCAGGTGGCCATTTTATTACAATTTTTTCATGTTCAGAGCCATAACTCAGGCATATCAAAACAGATTTTATTCAAATTTGGTACAAGGACATTGACCTATGTCATACATATGCACGTCGATTTGTTTTGTGATACGATCCAATATGGCTGCCAGGCGGCCATTTTATTACGATTTTTTCATGTACAGAGCCATAACTCAGGCATGTCTCAACTGGTTTTATTCAAATTTGGTACAAGGACATTGACCTATGTAATACATATGCACGTTGATCTGTTTTGTTATACAATTCTATATGGCCGCCAGGTGGCCATTTTGTTATGATTTTTTCATGTACAGAGCCATAACTCAGACATGTTTCAACCGATTTTATTCAAAGTTGGTACAAGGGCATTGACCAATGTCATAGACATGCACGTCAATTTTTTTTGTGATACGATCCAATATGGCCTCCAGGCGGCCATTTTGTTACGATTTTTTCATCTACAGATCCATAACTCAGGCATATCTTAACCGATTTTATTCAAAGTTGGTACAAGGACAGCGACCTATGTAATATATATGCACCTTGATTTGTTTTGTGAAACAATCCAATATGGTTGCTGTGTGGCCATTTTGTTACGTTTTTTTCATGTACAGAACCATCACTCAGACATGTATCAAGCAAATTTATTCAAAGTTGGTACAAGGAGATTGACTTATGTCATACATATGCACGTGAATTTGTTTTGTGATATGATCCAATATGGCTGCCGTGTGGCCATTTTGTTATGATTTTTTCATGTACAGAGCCATAACTCAGGCATATCTCAACCGATTTTATTCAAAGTTGGTACAAGGACATTGACCAATGTCATACATATGTAAGTCAATTTGTTTCATGATATGATCTAATATGGATGCATGGCAGCCATTTTGTTACAATTTTTTCATGTCCTTAGCCAAAACTAGGGCACGTCTCAACCGATTTTATTCACCGATTTTATTCAAACTTAGTAAAAGGACATCAGACCAAATTCATGAAGAGGACTCTATCCTCTCTGAGGACCTGTAATCAAAGTACCCATTAACAAGTGGGGACTGTGTCATCTACGATGACTTGTTTTTCAAATAAAATGTACCAAATGCTATTAGTAAATGAGCAAAAAATGTACACTTGTTCATCAACTTTCCTTACTAAAGATAAAGCTCAACAACTGGATTTCAACATCATCTTGTTCAGAATAGTTTTTAGAATATATTACATTTGACAAGACTTAAAACAAAATTTTTTTAGCAAAAACTGGTTTAGAGATTCCTTAACAAAATTCTTAGGGTAAAATGAAATACTTGGCTTTTGTCATATTCAGATGGAGACCGCCGCGATACATTCAAGCTATGTCAGAGGCCAGACACGAAAGAGTCAGAAAAAGATGGCACATCATAACAGAAGGAGAAAATCCTCCTCCCCCAATAAAATCATTCAAAGTAAGTATAAATGTTACGTCATGTCCATTCATAGTTTTCTCTCAGTGTATACATCAATTTGCATATTCTAAATTAAATAATACAGTTTACTGCAGTATCTTATAGCAGCCATACGGCCCCAAAAAAGTATGCCTGCAGTAGAAACAGATGCATGCACATGGAAATACGCTGTCCATTCAGATTGCAGGTCTTACCTATTGCAATGTTGATTCCTGTGTAATTATCCTTTAGCCCTTTTTGATGGTATCAATATGACAAATATGTTTTATGCCTACAATACTATTTAATAGGTTAAATCCTGATCTCAAGTGGACCATGGTTAAAACAAAACCACATGTACAAATGCATGTGGCAATATACATGTAGATGTTTTTCAATGCATGTTTGTACACAAGGGTTGGTTTGTACTGCCATCACGTGATCTCTTAAGCATACTGTGTCTCTAGAACTCATCACATCCGTTTATTCCAGATTAGAACAAATTCACTGACTGGATATCCTTTTTCTCAGTTGTTGTCAAACAATTTTTGAAACAGCTTTCGGACAGAATCCTTCAGATGTATAGGAGCTCATGACCTTTGCTACCTGTTAGCTTTGGAAAAGAGACACACCAGAAAAAGACTATATAAATCATGTATAGGTGTTGTAAAATCTAAACTACCAAAATATACACGTAGTCCGTATTTGTTATAAAGATTGTTTAACTTGGGCCCCCACATCATCAAAACAGCTACACTACTCTTCTCACATAATAGGAAATGAAATTTTCCCCACGGCATCGCAGTACTTTTCTCCTCTTATAGGAAATGAAATTCCCCCGCGGCGTTTTAACTGGTTTAAAGAAGAAAGGCATCAGCCATCCAACACCCATACAGATTCAAGGAATTCCAGCAATGTGAGTACTTTATCCTTTGAAAGTAGAGAAATTGTCGTTTGCGACATTAAATCAAATTTTGTAGAGTATAATGCAAGAACAGAAGACTGATGGCATGAAAATGTCACATCTGCATTCAACAGTGTAATTACTTCCCAACAACTGTACCTTTTGAATCCCTTTGTTTTTCCTGAGTATGTAAAATACTGTTTCTTCTTATACGCCCCAAAATCAAGTCAAAATGGCTGTGTACATCTTGTCAACACAGCCTAGATTTTCTTAACACCCACAGTTTTTTTATTGACAACTGCATTTTCGCATTGGAGTAGAAGTCATTTGTCAACAATAACTTTGCATATTGAACACAATTCATTGTCTTTGCAAGGCATAGATTTCCCACTTTCACACGTGTAAGAGAGAATGTGAATAAAACACGTTTTTTATGAATTGCAAAAAATAACGAGAATCTGATCAATATTTCCGTTTGTAATGATACTTTCCCTTCCTAGTGCGCCAACAGTCAGTATCTACAACATCTCTGAACTGACCATTGCCTCAATATTCTCAGTTTCTGATCTCTGATGAAGAAATATTCACAGCTTATTTTACTGCTATCATTAAGGTAGCTACATACCTTTTAGACACTTTCAGATTTTTATTTTTTTCTCAATTGAACACGTCCCAAACCCCGATAAAGTATACATTTTCTGAAAGCCCTGATATAGAGCTATCCGACCAAGCACAGTACACGGTCATTATTTGCATAAGAGTCACGTGACAAGCGTTTTGCTGAACCTTCCAAAAACTGGTTTTTCCCGCCTTAAGCGAACACGCTGCAAGATTTCCGGTTGGAATTTCTTCATTGACAAGCCTTGACAATATCCTTCAAAACTGTGTCTGGGATTTTCTTTATATGCCTTTGTTTTTTTTTAATGCGTTCTTAAAGGTGTTAGATGAAGGTGCTTTTCAAGGAATTTTAATTATTACGCCATATAATTTGAATGGAGCCTCCGAGAAAAAATCGCAGACACAGTTATGAAGGATATTGTCAAGGCTTGTCAATGAAGAAATTCCAACCGGAAATCTTGCAGCGTGTTCGCTTAAGGCGGGAAAAACCAGTTTTTGGAAGGTTCAGCAAAACGCTTGTCACGTGACTCTTATGCAAATAATGACTGTGTACTGTGCTTGGCCGGATAGCTCTATATCAGGGCTTTCAGAAAATGTATACTTTATTGGGGTTTGGGACGTGTTAAATTGAGAAAAAAATAAAAATCTGAAAGTGGCTAAAAGGTATTTAGCTACCTTAACAATGAAGGCAATAAAGATGACTTGCATTCCAGCAGTGTCATCCCTGTGCATATTTTTGCTACTTTTGCTACTTTCTGAGTCTAAATCCATCTTCAACCTCCTGCAAAATTTTCTCAATTATAGCCTTCAGTAAATGAAACATTGTACATGTAAATTACTGTCACTTGTAGTATTCAAATCATATCACAGCAACGAAATTAAGTTGGATGTGAATTTGACAGACTTTATGAATTGACACTGTTTTCATGTCTACATGACCTTTCAAAGGAGAACACCCAATTGAAGACAGTCTGGAGCGCCAAGTTTTTTTTTTTCTGTATCCCTCTGTCTTTCTAGTTTAGCTGGGCGTGACATGATCGGCATAGCGTTCACTGGATCAGGCAAGACATTGGTCTTTGCATTACCTGTCATTATGTTTGCCTTGGAGCAAGAAAAGAGACTGCCGTTTGTGAAAAATGAAGGTCCCTACGGCCTAATCATAGGTCCATCAGTAAGTTGAATGTTTCTTGGTTTACATCATACTTTGGAGTAACTTTGCAGGTCACATTTGATAGTAGTCAGGCCAGCAACATTGGGTTAGTGGCACAAGACAGCCACTAAGAGTAAAGCACCATGTGTGAGATACTGGGCCAGCTGTCAGCAAATCAAATGTACCGGTATGTACATCATAGAGTCTGTATCTGTCGCTGCACAAGTTGTTTTGTGAATCTATAATCTCAGATAATCATACAAGTTTACAAGTCGAAAAAATGTGTCATGAAAACTGGCACCTTTAAAGTCCATTTAGTAACTATGTATTATGTAAATTACATTCATCCATGTCAACAATGTCTGTTGCATTGCCATAGTGATATCACAGTTGTGACCTCTGACCTCTTACTCACTGCCATACACTTGTTGTTTCTTCTGAATGTTTCAGAGAGAATTAGCACGGCAAACGCATGAAGTTATAGTGCATTTTTCCAGATGCCTGGAGGCTGAGGGCCAACCAGAACTCAGGACAATGCTTTGCATTGGCGGGGTCTCGGTCAAAGAACAAGTAGAGAGTATGAAGAGGTATTGTAAATTGTTTCTCTCTGTCCTAAATGAATGTATAATGTGTAGTTTGGCATCTGTCATCACAGTATGAGGCTGAAAAAGAATGTGACATTTTGTATTGTGCAAATTACAGAAAAAAAATCACCAGTGGCAGCAAGCCATAACTATATCAGCATTTTTTGACTCCTCATGCTGTCATCACCAAGTTCACTACCATCTGACCTTTGAAATGTAGATAAATAATTGGGAAGGAGATACCCTGAAAACTTTTTCTCTTATATGTCCTGTACTTGGTTTGGTTACTAATCCATGTGTCAAAATACTTTGCCAAATAAGAATAGTTTGACTGTATCTTACTTGGTTGTTTGTTTGTTTGTTTTTATGTTTGTTTACCTCTTATGACAGTTCCCTGTAAATTACTTCTTCAGTTTCATAGGATTTCAGTAGAAACTACAATTTTTTTCCTGTAACTTTTCGTCTCTATTGCCTTTTTTTGTTGCTGCAAGTACAAATATTGGTGTCATACTACTTAACTCAAATAATATCATGATCATCTGCACCCACTTAAGTTTGTGTATTTTTTCAGAGGAGTACATATTGTGGTTGCAACGCCGGGGAGACTCATGGATATGCTGAACAAGAAATGTTTCACGCTGGACGTGTGTCGCTTGATGTGTTTGGATGAAGCTGACAGAATGATTGACATGGGTTTTGAAGAAGACATCAGAACCATCCTGACTTACTTCAAGGTGAGTGATTGCTACAAAACACAGGTTGTGGCAATACCCATGATGCACTACGAAGCAGACCTTGAAGGAGAGCCATGTTGTTAACCCTTTTTAGGTCAGAGGTCATTGAAAAAAAACATAGTAATCTATGTGCGTAGAAGATAACACCAGTGTGACATACTCTACATGTATCACCATCAGGTCACGTCAGGAAAAATAACGTTTTAGCAAGACAAATGTGTAAAAGTCATGTCTACGTGTGTTCTAGGGATCTTGAAATGGTCAAGTCCATTGTAGAATATGTGATATTAGACATGCTATGCTTTGTACTAACCAGCTTTGACCTAATGGCGACGGATGAAACTGGCGGGGATAAGGTTAAAAAGGTCAGACCATTGGATTTGGTCACCCTAGAGTCAATGATTATATTTTGCAGTAATGACCAAATGCATACATCTATCATTATCAATAGGAGGTAGAAAAAGTGCATCATGAAAATAAGAAATAAATTAGACAAATACCTACATTCTCATACAAGATGATATAGACATTGATTTGTTTGTTCCAAATATCAGGGTCAGCGTCAGACGTTACTCTTCAGTGCCACTATGCCTAAGAAGATTCAAAACTTTGCCAGGAGTGCTCTGGTGAAACCGGTAACTGTCAACGTTGGCAGAGCTGGAGCTGCAAGTTTAGATGTCATCCAGGAAGTGGAATACGTGAAACAAGAAGCCAAGATGGTCTACTTACTAGAGTGTCTGCAAAAGACTCCACCCCCGGTCAGTGAATGGTTTCTCCTTGTTTTCTATGATCCACTAGAAATTTGGGAGGTGTCCATTGATATTAGTAGGAATGTTCAGTGAAATTGAGCTATTAGAGGGACAGTAGCTGTAACTTCTGATGATTTCTTCCACTATTTTTGTTTTGTATGTCAATGACAAGTTCTTGTTCTACTCCGAAAAGTGAGCTGAAACACCTTCTGTTTAACTTGCCAACACAGAGTCATTACGTGTAAAATGCACTGTTATGGTTTATGTTTGAATTCTACTTCCAGACTAGAATTCACTTGTCAACAACAACAGTGCAGCCTACACATGTACAGGCTGAGTTGACACACTGAATACTATGTGTGTCAATATGCTTCGGGGAGTAGAGGAAAAAAATATGGTTGAAAAAAAAATTGTTAAAACATTGTAAACAGTCATAACTAATGACTCTTTAACATACAAGTATCTAACCATTTTGTCTACCTGAGCCAAGGGATAACACCAGCAACCATAACAATCAAGGCATGTAAGTGTTTTGTTGTACAGTTTGTCAAGTTTCCAAATCTGCATCTGGAACACTTATTATTAAAGCAACAAGTATATTTCCGTTTTCCTGTTTACTGACTCAGTCAATGTTCAGCTGTGTTTTGATTTCACAATAATGTGAAAAAGCTTGTATTCATTCAACAGGTGCTGATCTTTGCTGAAAAGAAGTCGGATGTGGACGACATCCATGAATATTTACTGTTGAAAGGAGTTGAAGCTGTCGCCACACATGGAGGCAAAGGTCAGTGTGTTGTGCATAGTTATCATGTAGAGGGCAAAGGTTACCTTGTGAAATAACATGACAGGGCAAAGGTCACTGTGTACATGCAAATTAATTCACCAGGGCATAGGTTGTGACTCCAGAAGACACACATGTCAAGGCTGCTTTGTATAGTGTGTATAACAAGGGTCAAAGGTTATTAGCAATGCAGCAGAACTAATAGGACTGCCATAGCTGGGTGAATCAAAACAGTTTGCAGACAAGTGTGACACATTTTCAAGAAAGATTTTTGGAAGTACCCAGTTACCTACTGGATCGACGGGAAATCCTGCAAATGCTATTGGTCTCTTCAAGATCTTTTGTCGTCGTTTGTTTAAAATGAAATAAACACATTAAGCAAATGTTGTCAAAAGGTGTTGGGGTTTTGCTTTTTTTGTTAGATTTTTCAGAAGTCATGATGACAGATAAGTCATGTATCATCCAAAGATAGATATGTTTGCTTTACAAAGTAGCATTACTCTGTTGAAACACTTCCAGAACAGTTAGCCCTGAACATATTCATATACCGTCCAGACATTGAACCCAATACTGATACCATTGTACGCACTGCAACAATGCTTACAGAGTGGAGGATTTTCAAAGAGTCAAAATTATCTATTGAACAGTGGCTGTAACAAGTAAATGTGTTCAATATAGTTTTTAATCAATTACAGATTAATTTAGATTTAAAGATAGATTAATTACACGTTTTTGCTCACAAACAGTCCCACCACTCTTATTGACAGGGCAATGAGACAGCAGTTGTTGTCATATTTGTTCCGTATTGAGACTGAGACCTATACAAAACCATGTTTTCATGATACAAAATGTACAAATTGTGTTTCCATGATTTCTTGATATTTGATGTTTTTGTTCAACTTGCCAGACCAAGAGGAAAGAACTCGTGCAATAGATCAGTTCAGGAAAGGAGAGAAAGATGTCTTGGTGGCTACAGACGTGGCGTCAAAGGGATTGGATTTCCCAGACATACAACATGTGATCAACTATGATATGCCAGAAGACATCGAAAACTATGGTATGATATATGTCATCCATTGTTTATGCACCATAACTTAAAAGCTAGTCTTTATTTAGCCTTATCTGAATGATTGACCAGTTGTAGCAAAGTTATCACTTTTCACAGTGTACAATCAGCAAATTTTGTAAGAAATTTCAAACTCCGTACCATTTCTGTAACAAGCAAACTTTCTTGACCAACTGGCAGTAATATGTGTAGTCACATGGCTTCTTACATCAGGAGTCTGTCTGATAATTACCAAGGCAGTCATAATCATAAAGAGTGCTTTTTTGCCATTGAAAAGAGGCTGCATTCATAAATTGTTAAAGTTATTATTTGAATGAACATGAACAAGTCTATCACAAGTCAGGAAGGACTTCCAAGTTGATAGGGAGAGTTCTTCACTATCACCTCTAGAGGGCGCTATGCCTTATTCTGAGTACGCACACTGGCAAAACAACTGACGAGTATTGCAGAATGTGCCTTGTGTACACTTATGTTCACTGTGTTAAGTCTGTGCCTACTCACGTTGAGTGTGAAAAGGCATTTGAAATTTGTAAAAAAAGTTCATATCCTGGTCTTGTTGAACTTAAAATAATCTGTCCTCATAGCAGAGTATCTGATCAGCTGATTCTGGGTCGATTCAGTTCACAGAATTGGTCGTACAGGACGATGTGGTAAGACTGGTATTGCCACAACTTTCATCAATAAATCATGCGGTAAGTCTACTCCTTCAATTAGGAGACGCTGAATTCTAATGATCAGAGGCTATGGCTTCCTTCAACAAGGCTATCCAAGTTGCACAAAGAAAAGTTATCACGATGTACAGTGGTTTTTTTTTGTTTGTTTTTTTTTCCATTTATTTCACCAGAAATACAAAAGTGTATACCTCATAGCTACTGAATGATAGATATTGCAGCAAATTAAATGAAATTTAATGTTTGCATGGATTTTTCCTGAGAAGAAATGAAGTGTATTTACCATCTTAACAATACAGCCATTTATTCATGTATTTATTGAATACTCTCTCTCTCTCCTCAGATGAGTCTGTGTTGTTGGATTTGAAACACCTTTTAATCGAAGCCAGTCAGAAAGTGCCTCCAGTGTTACAGGCCTTACAAGGAGACAATGAAGAGTATCTCACTCTAGGAGGTAGGTTTTCTGTCCAATATGATTGTCAATATATTGAAACTTCTTTTTTCATGTGAGCTTGGTCAGATTCTGCAGCTAATTCATGGAATCTAGGAGCCCGGAAACTTCTGGCATTGTCGTGTAAAAAGTGTAGTAAAAAGAATGATGAATGCAAGATAATTTTACAAATAACTCTTTTTCTATCAATTGTTACAGAGGAGCGTGGTTGTTCATTCTGCGGTGGTCTTGGTCATCGTATCACTGAGTGCCCCAAACTGGAGGCGATGCAAACCAAACAAGCAAGCAACATTGGACGCAAAGATTATCTGGCCAGTGGAGCGGCCGATTGGTAGCTGGTCGTACATCACAAAAAGTGTCACATACCAAATTCTGTTCCGTGTAGACACCACCTTGTCTCACGTTGGAAACTCTGCACGAGTTTAATAGGTTTCTACTCAGAAAAATGTTTATTTCATATGCCTGTGAAATATGACATATTTTGTGTAATATGTAGAAATGTGTAAGAGAAATGCACTTTCTGAGACTGTCTTGCTTGCAAAAAAACAAGTATGAACATGAACTATCATTTATGTTAAAGGGAAACAGTCATCGGAACTGCGCCTGTGTGAGTTTCTTATTTACAAACAATATATTTCGTGCACGATATCTAGATGCACCATATCATCTTAGCTGCAACATTTAAATATTACGATGTAGATTATGACAGACATGTTTTAACTTTCATCAATCACCATCGTACCTTAGATACAGTGTTTACATTAGTCGTTTGGGTCCCAACCTTTGAGCGCAGTTCCGACGATTGTATCCCCTTAAATCCTTGTATGACAATTAATCATCCTTGGAACATTTTTATTCCTCCATATTTCATTCTTGCAAATAATAAATTATAAAGTCATTTACTTACCTTTTTTTCAAGAAAATTAAAATTTATGGTTTTCACTTACGATCATGTAAAGCTCTGGAACGTAATTTGTAAAACAGATGATAGTCCTCCTTGAGAGGGGGTTTTGTCTTCAAAAGAATTTTTAAGATTTCTGTTATAGCTCCTCAGTGTTTTGAATGTTGCAACATTTTTTTTGTCATGATATTTGTCAACCTTGTAAAGAGAAACACTAAAACTCAGCAGCGTCAGTACTTTGGAAGCTTAATAAACTTTGCCAATTTCTGATCATAGAGTTTGATGTACATGCGAAAACAGCTTACATATAAAGTGTGTAATGTTCTGTCATTATGTTCCTGAGGGCGCCCTACAGTGTTTTGCAAGGTAAACTTCACCAAGATGTACCACTGTAAAGTACGATATTTTTGCCCTTCAGTCTGTCATAGGAGACATAATTGGAGGAATGAGCTGCCCCTCTAGTAACATGTATGCCATGTTACAATGGATCAGTGTACAAAAGACCTCTCAAGCTTGCCTCTTGTCTGATTGAATCCAGGGCAGATAGTCTATGAATGACTTAGCCCACTTCCCCTCGAAATGCAAGCACATTCCCACCATATCTTTGAGTATATTTATCATGGCATGATCATTATAGAGTGTATGGTTGCACTTGACCTAATTCAAGTGAGTCATAAGAATGAATTACTACTGATATAAGACCTAGAAAGATGCAATGGCGTGAAAACGCCACTTTGCCTGGAAAACTGACTCCTTGTGTAATTCAAAATGTGATATCAAATTAAAGGGCGACGTCCAGAGAGGTTGATTCATAGTAGATGGGTACTTCACACTCTAGGTGACCATTGACCTTGAATGACAGCCCCCACTCAACGCTGAAGGTAGTATTGAGAAACAAAGAGAGACTGAAAGAAATAGGCTGTTTGAAACCTGGAAATGCATTTTCTGTCTGTGAATTTTGCACAGGTGTAACCTAGGCCCATTCACATGAGTTGTATAAAGGGTTCTGTGCACACATAGACAAGAATTTACAAACTAAAATGAGGGGATATTTGGAGCAAACTGCTGGGTTGCTCGGCTTCTCACACAACAATGTTTGGTCAACCAAACCATAGACAGTGGAGGGGGGACTGTCTATGACCAAACCAACAAACCCTTTTATTTGTAAAATGAATGGTAAAATGTGCCTCAGGGACAGGTATTCGGACCCTCAAACTTTTACAACATTCTTTTGACATACCACTTGTCGGGGGCTTATTTTGAAGCTTATGGAGTACATAAAGTTTTCCCTGGTTGTGTGAAAATCGGGAATTTCACTTTCCCCATAGAGATAACACAGGATGGTGGCCATTTATGGGTAAGTATTGGATAATTTGTTTCTCTTGTACAAAAAATTTGCATGGTGACCCCCTCCCTGATCTTTATTCTTGATTTTGAAAGAATTGTGAGTGAAATTTTGCTTCAGGAAAGATTTACCAAAGTTTAAGTCTTTCATTTTCGAGGCGCATACTACCTTAATAGTGGCCTGCATCTCCGCAACAGTGCTGTGTGCCACTGAAGTCTGATCCAATACACAGAAGGCAGTCTTGACATGTGTGTCAAAATCCTCTAGCCTGCAAAGAAATATTGATACGCACGTCATTCCAAATACATATACAGTTTTGTGGGAATAGTGGAAAACAAAAAAAAATGCATCTAGTGATATAAATCAGCTGGTAAATGGGTGCTTTCTATGGAATCAACCAACAAGCAGTTGTCTGTATCTACATTGACTGACCCGTGAGTCAAGTGTCATCTATCATGGCCCACTACACTCATCATCTGAGATTAGAACCCTAATTGCGGTTTCCACTGTGATGTCTTCACTAGCTGACGTGGTGAGTTCGAATCCGATCAAAAATCTACTGAATTAACAGAGGCATTTTCAGAAATTGTTACTGATGGCTCGTTCAAATTATTTTGCCAAGTTCATACCACAGGTTTCTGGACCAAGTCATTTTCAAGCAAACGGGGAAAACCTTGGTTTATTTTCCTGCAATGGTATTTGTTCCATTAGCTTAGACTTCTGCAATTTTGTAAAATACTTTTTATGTATGTGTTTGTGTGATTTTGCTTGGTCGTTTGCAGTGTTTGTTTTTTTAGTTGCCGATGTCAAATGTTGTGGAATTTCTATTTTTACCACACTGGAAGAACCCTAGTCGCTATTCAAACTTCTTTCAGAAAAGAATTCTTTGCAGGGACCTGTCCCCGTTTGCGATGAAAATGGGACGCTACCATTACAGGTATGTCAACTTGACTTGTAAAAACATACTCTAAGTGTAAAGGTATACAGAACACAATTGGAAATACTTTGGGAAAATTGGATGGTGAAGTAATGTTGATTTAATCTACAAATGTGATCTCATCTGCCTTTCTTTTTACATTACACACTTGTTTTTATAAGTAATTTGTATTATTGCAACATAAACCATCTGGCACGTAAAATATTTGAGAAAATTATCACTAGTTGTAGTGTACTATTTTCAGCAGTGCACTCAGATATCAGAAGAGGCAGAGAATTTCAGCCAACAGGACCTATACCCTGAATTATGACAATAATGTTGGATAATGATAATGATAATAATATGTAGTAGTAGTAGTAGTAGAGTTGTTGTTGTTGTTGTTGTTTTTGTTGTTGTTGTTGTTGTTGTAGTCTAGCATCTCGACCTCGTCCTTCGGCCTTCGTCCATAAGGCCGAAACACGAGGTTGATACAGACTATAGTAGTAGTAGTAGTAGTAGTAGTAGTAGTAGTAGTAGTAGTAGAAAAAATTATGTGATTTATTGAGAGAATCAGCTGATATAACAAAGAAAAAAGAAAATAAAAGGAAAAGGCCGCTAAGTTCACTGATGCATGATGAAATGCTGATGAAAACAATTCTGAGAACAGTCCTTTCCGGAAGCTACAATCTGTTCACTGATGCAAGACTTTTGAGGTTCATGTTTAAACATTTCCGCTGATTACGAATAGAAGGGAAACTGCGTATTCTATGTGATAGTGAAAAGGCATTTGCTATAGGCCTATATCTCGATTGCCGGTGACATGTTGATGGATGTGCCGACTTTTGCCTGTAGGGTACATACAATGTCGATGTTGTTCTCGTATGCTCTATCGTAAAAAAATCACCACCTTTACTGCCTTGTTGATATCTCCTTCACTCGCTGGCAATTTTATAAAACCTACGATCTTCCGATCCGAACAACTTTCAGCACGACCTGTTTTATTTACTTCTACGCTCCACGGAGCATAACTTCGTTTGTTGCGCTTCAAACCTCGACGCGTTTCGAGTAGGGTGCAAACTAGGTCTTTTAAAAAAAGCACTCGAAAATATCTCCCAATTTGTTTCAAAGCCTGCGGCGCGTGGGCGAATGCCCTTACGGGATATTGGAGACGGTCGCACAAATGTCTTGATTCCGAATCACATTGATAACCTTAATAGCACTTTTCTCTTTATCGACAGGCTTAAACAAGGAGCGTTGATGGAAAGCAGGTCGTGATTGAGCGATTCAGTAACGTGTGTCGGCATTCTGCATCCAAAGGGTCAAGCAAGCCTAAATTACTCGGTTGGGGCATGAGAAATCTCTCATCTACGAACTCCATAGTTCGAACATCATCCCGGGGTCTACGGTTTGAGTGACACCACCAAGTATTTCACAGCCCTAAAGTCAGCGTGATCTAAGACGACTACAGACAACCTCAGACAACTACTACGTACTCAGTGCAACATATTTCCGAAGTTTTTTTTTAAACTAACAGCCAAAAACACGAAGTAAAAAGGTAGAGCTGCACAAATATTTATTCAATCGCTTGTGAATGCAAAGTCCAGGTATCCGTGACCATTATTCTGCAAACCATTTTTTTCACTGAATATCAAAGAATAGGCGTTGAAATGTAGACAAAGTTCGATTTTGAATCATGCAGTTCACGTGACCCTTCACAGTAAAATTAGACCAAATTTAAAGATCTTGAAGTTTTTTTTTGAACAGTGTATTTTTGAGTTAGGAAAAAAGACTTTCTGCACTGTAGCTTTATCGGCCGATCGTATTTTTAATCGATAAGAGTAACAAATCGCGTAAATCGTCCTGTAAGTGAGGTGCTGATTCAACTGAGTATATAAAGACAACGTTAATGAGTATCGGGGGGGGGGGGTGTACTCCCATGGAAAGGTGTACGGGTATGTGCCGCCCTATTTCTGTAAATGGGTTACTGTTTTCATGAAAAAGTTCCTAAACATGAGTCATCCGAAAAAGAACACCTAAACATCGATCGATAAGACCAAATATTCACTATATTCACAAAGTTCGTCTTTTCATCAAACACAATTTGTTTATATGTAGATATACAAACACACACACACATACACACACACACACACACACATATATACACAAATTTTGTTATATGTATGTGTGTATGTATGTGTGTGTGTGTGTGTATATATATATATATATATATATATATATATATATATATATATATATATATATATATATATATATATATATATGCTGTGTGTGTTATATTATGCATATCTTTGTATATTGGTAGACTAGAAAGGAGAAGCCTATATATACGCAAAAAAGATTTTGCATTTTCTGCCAGTTCGAGTGCGTAACTACGTGTAAGGAATGGCAAAAATGCGAAGTCTTTGTGTAAGCTTTTCCTTTTCATACATAATTTAAAACTTGCGAGGCTTGATTGAAGAGGAAGCTTTGTATTTGTTTCGTTACTTATCCATTGTGCCCCAATATGATTGACAGGTACGAATTTCGTGTTCTGGTAATTGACATAGCGGATATTAGTGTCTCGTTCGTTAAGTATTTGTCATGTACGTCCTGGGTAAACTGTTTCTTAGTTGTCACGAATAGAGATGTATCAGGTCTAGTCTTTAGGATGTCTAAGAATTTTCTGGGCGCAACCTTTCCCAACCAGCTCTTTTGTAAGTACTTGTTAGTTTCCATATCTACATAGAGTGGTATGATCTTTCTAAGCTTCCGTGTAAAAACCAGAACACATCGAAGCAATGTGAACGAGGTTTATTGTTAGTTGCTGCCGGAGCGCACCTGGCCGAAAAACAAATTTTGCAAGAAAAAAAATGGCGGATAATAATACAAATTTTGTTGGACAAAAACACCAATTTGGCCTAGTAAGAAACATTGTCAAATAAAAAAAGTTTTGCATGATAAACAACACAAACTTAGTAGGATACTAAAAATAAAAAAGTGTGTCACTAATAAGCCTCCGTACAAACATGACATATAATTTGTAACAATTTCGTTAAAGCCCAGTATTTGCAGATGTGACCATTACGTTATTATGGGGTAATTTTCCACCACCGTACGCTAGCGTTTTAAGGTATTTCGTAGCCATAACGAAACTATTATTTTTTTGCGAGATTTGAGCATCCAGTATGATTCTGTCAATATAAAGTGCACAGTCACTCTGTATCTTTTTTCACTCGAACAGTGTAACAGTGACACGAGTAGCCAATATTTATTACACTATTGATTGTGCTTACAGCTGGGATTCATGTGGTTTGTGGTTGTTTACAGTAACTACAAGCAGCACTGTTGATGGTAGAATTCTGTTTGTTTTTTTCTTAGAGTTTTTTTACCGTTCAGAATAAAGCCTTCCTTTAGTTCTATTGTGTCATATCTCTAGGGTCTATGGTTGTGTAAATGTTTTATCCAATTCATTTGCTGTTGCCATAGTTCCATACAAATCGTATGTCAGATGAAACTTCTTCAACCCGTCTTTTGTAAAATTTGACATCCACTCAGAACTGCGTGGTAAAAACTTAACCATACTCTCTTTTCCACCCCCCCCCCCCGTGAAAATGAAGGCTACTGAGTTGTAATCATGTAGAGCCGATCTAATTTTGATTTTCCAATTCGTTTATCCCATCTTCATTTCTAGATTTAAAACATGCCCATAGTTTACCGATAAAGATACCGTACACAAAGTGTTGCTAATTCAAATACAGTAATGGTGAGAAAACACATTCCAATAATGAAATTTGTTGGGGAAGAAAAAGTTAGCTGAATAATGTTGTGAATTTTTATCTTTCACAAATTTCATTACTAGTGAGTTCAACAAAATCAAGTTTTCACCTCGCATGGCTGTACATGTTCTGTACCAATACCCGGATAGAAGGGCCTAGCACGTGAAAATCAACGATGCAATGCCGAGAGAGGGCGCCCAAATATCGAAATTGGCACAGACTGTTCACGAACTCCTCTGCAGCTATTGTGCAGATTTCCTTCAATTATGGCAAGACAAAACGCCCTCTTCTACTAGAACAAGTAAACATCTGGAACATTTCCCAGCCGTCTCTCCGAGTTTCGCACAAAACTTTAAATTATGGAAACCTAGCTGAAATAATCGTAGACCTCGGGCCATTCACCGGCTTTTAGTGTCCTGTCACAGGGACCAGTACGAAAATCAAGATATTCATTTTGCTGTTTGATGATATATTTGATACTTCCAATAAAGAACGGTATTTTTATCAATGGTCTCATCTGTCTTTACTTAATGATTTCATAAGAACTCCTGACCACTTGACCACACACTGCTGTCAGCCCGTAACCTCTGCCCCGTATGCAAATACTTGCAAATCACAAATAGTGTCTCTAAAACGTTTCAAATTTACCTAGTGTGAACACCGTATAAGTAAAGAGAGAGGAGATCATTGACAAAAACACCGTTCTGTATTGGAAATATTAGATATAGCCCCCCCCCCCCCCCCCCCCCTATCAGCAACCCATCGTCAAATTATGAATATCTTGATTTTCGTACTGATCCCTGTGAGCCAGCATGACAGAAGAGGCCGGTGAAAGGCATGAGGACTTCAAATATTGCAGCTACTGGAAACTCATTTCCGTTTTGTCGTCAAGGAGTAATCGAATGTACAAGACTGGTGGCCAGAACTTATAAAGGTTATGATAAGATTCGTCGTAGAATCTCCTCTAATGTAAAATTTTGAAATAATATTTTGTATACTCATTAGGTAGAATTGCAAAAGGAACCGCGGATAAAGAGATCAAATATTGTGAGAAAGATATTTGAGTGATCAGTGACGTAAAATAGTTCTAATTTATTTAAATCTCGTAAATAAAATACTGAATTACACGCTCTGTGTTCCATCAACGTTTTCTATCATTAGGTTTTATTGAGTGTAGTAGTATGGACAGAAAGTCCTACTTCAGGTTCCTTCAGGTTCATATAATGAATGCAACGAGCAAACCCATTTTTCTGGTTTCCGTTTGTTTTGTGTAAACTACAAAATGTCTTTTTTGAATCAAATACCAGGGCTTGTGGCTAAAAGTTACTCTTCAGCGTGACACCGTTCTTTCTTATTACATGCAAAAGTTATCAGTTCGTTGCCACTCCAAATTTGGTAGCGAAATGGTCGCCATTTTCCTGCGTTACCTCCAGTGGGGAATGATTAAAATTTTGATGTAAAAAAGCAGTAGGGTGAAAACGGGATTTTTGCTACAGGTTTCAAAACAAGTCCATGCACACAAGCTGACGAGCAGAAAATAATCCAACGATTCTAAGATCTAAAAACATGTAACTGAGAGGGTATTCAGCCCCTTGGCTCGCTCACTTCAGTGAAAATTAGTATTGATTCATGGAATGGTTTCACTCTCGGTCTCAATTACAGGTTCAAGGATGAACGCGAAGCCATACCCTCAAGGGAAATGACGTAAAAGGTACATGTGGAGGGGGAGCTTCTTCCGCTCGAAGGGTTTCAGATGTTTATTGTTCGCATCAATGAATACGACTCAGTAGTAAAATAAAGGTGGTCAACTGGGATTAAGTAAGAATTTTACACCCATTTTATTCATTTATCTACATGAAGCGAAGGAAAAATTAACCATCCATGTAACTAAAGTATAACCCTGACCTATATACGAACTAACGCATGCGCAGCAGTGCATTGTCCTGAACTAAGCGGGAAATTCCCTGCTGAGCATGTTTATACACGTTCCGAAGGTGTACGGGAAATTCCGTGTGAGTCATCACCATCAAACTAGCCTATATAAAGGAGCCCCGTTGTCAGTCCGGCCGGCCGGTCGCGGAGTCTAGCTGATGTTGAACACGAAGTTCCTATCGGTACGAACTAACTTTCATATCCATTCAATCCATAATATCGTAGATATCGCTCCAGCGGCGGACTAAATCCTTCTTGTTTTTGTATTTCTAGCGCCTGATGAAATATGTCCTGAATAAGTTCTGACCCCGGAGCCTCCTCGTTCCGAAGGGTTGCACCTTTTTCTTGTATTTGTGTAAGCAGCTGTTTATATTGAACATAATAATGTTTATATTTCTCTCGTCTCTTTGCTACACCCGTTTTTCCTTGTATTACATCAATAACGACACCAGGTATAGGTGTTAAGGCTAATAGTACCGGAACTGTAGGAATTGCTGCTATTACAGCAGAACTTACAAGAATTCCTTTAGTAATATTAAGAGCCATATCAATTCGACCCATTAATTTATAACTTCGTCGATATGCAGCACTTGTTCTTTCTATGTAATCAGCCAATTGTTCAACGCTTTCAACAACTGAGATGTGCATTTTTTTTTACTGTATATGTAAGGGATGATAAAAAATAATTGTAGTAATATAGAAATATAATATGGCAGAAGGAGGAGAAGATATACCACTCCAGGATTTCGATGATGCAAATTTGAATGACGATGATGCTGATATTACTGAAACATCCTTTATAGAAGATGATAATGCCCCTGCAGAAGCCAATCCTTCCCAGGCTGGCTCACGAGATAGTCCGTATGTAGATCGTGCGACTAAACAGAGAGTAGAACTTACAAAGCAAAAGGCTGAAGTACTCTTAAACAAATATAAATTAATAATCCGGATGCACGACACACGAATTGATTTTATATGCTAAGATTATTAATGGTGAACTGTATTATAAAGACATCAGAGTTACAACAGATAAAGGAAGTAGATTTTTAGAGAGATCCACATTAAGGGGGAGGAAAGGAGGACCTGAATTTATAAATAAAATATACACATGGAGTGGAGTCGAATATCACTCAAGCGCAGAGCCCGAAAATGTGAGTCATACATCTCATTCTAAAGATGTGATAGCTGATAAAATACCGGCTGAGAAGATGACACCAGAAGACATGGGTGTATACAAAGATGAACTGACAGAGTTACGGCGAGATGCTTCTGGTAATGCAGATAAAATAAAAGCTTTTGAAAATAAAATCGAACAATGGAACAATCTAAACCCTGAATATAGAGCTTTTGTTGATGAATTAAAGATGGCAAATATGCGTCTTGATGAGCTTAAAAACGAAAGAGATAAAATCATGTCAGAGCAGACAGAACTTACACCCGAACTCAGAACAAGACTAGCTAAAATTAATAATCGAATTGAAGTACAACTTGATATGATCAGTGGGGCACGTGAAAGACTGGCTACGACTAGGTCTCTTCGTGATGTAATTTCCGATCCAGAATTGTCACTCAGGCTGAAGCTGACAGAATTATTTAAACGAAATGGTATTACAATAGCGGCATTACTTACTGCCCTTGGAATGACAATATCAACGATTGCCTTGGCTGTGACTAGAGGAGGAGGAGGAGGAGCGGGAGCAGGAACTGGTGGGTCTGGTTCAGGTCCACCCAAAGTATATACAAAAGCGAAAGAAATTGTAAAGCAATTTGGTGAATGGTTAAAAACATTGGCCACAAAAAGTGCTGCTGCAATACCAGGTTTAATCGGCTCCCTTGTCAGTTTTCTATTAAAAACAGCAGGATCGGTGGTTGGATTTGTTGGAGAACAGCTATGGATATTTTTAACTGGATTAACATTAGTCATTATAAATAAAATTATGTATTAATATATCACACTCCCTACGGCATCAACATGTTTGGTGAAAAGAATATTGCAAAGTTTCTTTCCAAAAATAAAGACCTGTTTGGTTTCTCTGTCGAATTGGAATGGTGCAAACTCCGACGAGTAAATCGACATATACTTCGAGCAAATCCAGGTGTCCGACTCAAAGATGATAATCTATATCATAACATTTTAGCTTTCGTGAAGGAATGTCAAAAGACTAACTTCTTTAAGCGACTAGAATTCATAGCTGTATTCCAGGATACTGAGGATGACCAAGAGGCTCATCATCTCCAAGAATATTGGGTTCTTCGATTGATTCGCGACACAGGCAATCGATTTATCTTTCAGGCAGACGGAAATATTTACGTAAAGATGTGATTTTTTTCTTCTAAGTCATTATATACACGAAGTGAAACTTAAGATGTGATTAATTTTCTTTTTTTTCTTCTACTATATACATTACACGAAAAATGGGGTACGATAGAACATTATCACCGACTTTCACCAACCGAATACCGAATGGAACGAAGTCAGAAAGAACTCATCACGTGATTGCTCATAATCCAAGTGAGGCAGATCCAGGCCAGACACTTATCATACGATGTCCGAAGTTAGAAAGCGGAGTACTCTTAGTTCCTATCACTTTCGACCTGGTTTTTGATCTCGAAGTAACGGGAGGTGGAACTACCCGTGTAGTACAAAATGTTGCAAAAAATTTGGTGGAGCGTATGAAACTCACATTTGAGGGTCAGACACTTTTCGATTTGAATAAATATAACCTTATTGAATGTTATCGCGATCTCTTCAAACATAAAAAGGAGAGAACGAACATGACACTGTATGGAATTCAGAACGAAATCTAAGAAAATTAAGAAGCGGTGCGACCGATGCAGATGCCGCCGTCGTGGGCGATAAGTTACTTTTCGACACATATAAAACAAAATATGCTATTCGTCTCACTCACCCCCTCGTGACAGGTCATGGAGTTGCATATCCAAAAGCGTTAGGGAGTCATATTGAATGGGAAATTACGTTGGCACCCGCCCCCAATTACTTGTCAGTAATCAGTTGATTACAACCAATTATAAATTAAAAAACATTCAAATGGAATACGAGACAATTTCTGACCTCAATCTCGCGAGGTCAACTGCTGGTTATTACAACGGTGGAAAAAGTTACCTTTACGAGCATATACATTATTTTAGAACAATCCCATTCAAAGAATCGGACACGGTTATCAATGAAAATATAAATGTACCACGACGTAGCATTAGAGGTATCGCTATACTCTTCACTAAAAATCAGAATCAGGCAGAACTGAACAGTGAACTTTTCATTAACCCCTCCATTGAATCTGTGTCTGTATCAATCGAAGGCATTGCAAATAAAGTGTACGCTCAGAAGATGATACCAAGACAATTTTGGAAAGAAACACGACGGTATTTTGCTGAAGATAAAGATTGGTGTGAAATTGATATAGATGAGGCCGATTATTTGAAGAATAAATTCTGTCTGTTTATCGATCTGCGTAGTTTTAAAGATATTGAGTTTCATGGAAATGGTTTAAAAGTAATGAACACAAAGGACGGAATTCAACTTGAGATCCTGAAGAAAGATACCGCGTGGGTTGGCGATGATGCTCACAATGATAATATATTTGCCCACATTTATGTTATCAGTGATGCCCAGGTCACTGTTGAAAATAGTAGATTAATGTCTTTACAATATTAACCATGACCCGTCGTCCGTCCTATCGGCCATGTTTCTGCCAGCCATTCGCCCGTGTTCAGATTGTATAACTGCACACGTTTGATATCATTTGGCGCCATCATGATTTTACTGCGCTTTTCACTACGGATTTCTCCAGCCTTTTTCCGTACAAACTGTACAAACTGTGCCGGCTCCGGCTTCTTCCCAGTTTCAAACAGATCTTTATAATCTTCAAAGTTCAAATGTTTTCTAACACAAACATCTTTCACCCCTTTATTTTTTTTCGTCTCCAAAGTTGGAGTTCGAAAAGCATACACTTTCGAGCGTATGCCGACAAAATCAAGAATAGGTTCACCATTCAACTCATCTTTAAATTTACCTATCACTTTTTTATTAATCTTCGGAAAGTTGGGGGCCACCATGGGACCACTCATCCCACTAGTATCATATATAGACTTCTCACCATTCTTTTCAACATCTTCTCGGACTATATCATTGAAAGTTACGTCCGGGTCCGGGGAGGGTATTGGCACACTGTAAACAAAACTGTCAGTATCCATGTAGGCTAATCGTATTCCAGGGAACTGGACCCGAAAGTAATTGTAATGCGTCTCATACATAAGCAGCTTAGAAAGTTCCAGTACTGCGGCGCCGATGAAAACTGGTTTTACATATCTATGCTCATCCGTTTTCAGTTCCAGTAGGGCACTGTCGCAGGAATCGCCATCCTCTTCGGAAGTTATGAAAGTTATATGTTTCATCTTTGGATTATACTTCTGAATCTTTTTACGTCCACTATCCGTGCCGTTCCAGTCCGAAACAAATTTAAAGTCTCTGTACTTTCGAACATCTTCTATTGTCTTACCGAACATTGCATTATTCATCAGCTTATAGAAATTCTTTTCGAAATCTGTCCTCCCCTTTGCCCTCATTTTAGTGTTAAAGTCAATATATTTCGCGAGACATGGAGCTTCATCGAAAGCAAGCACCCGATAAATCTTTTTCAATCTCATTCCCATCCGAAGATAGAATTCCAGCAACTTGTAGTGTAAGACATAGGACTCTCTATCCATCACACTTGTAATCAGTCGACCGCCCTGCCTCGGAAATTCATAGTGATGCGGCGCAAGTGGCAAATCGCTGTGTTCTTCATGTAATTCGACCGGATATTCTAAGTCTACTTCTAGAAAACTTGGTGGAAAGGTGGCGCCAGGTCCCCACGCTCCGCCAGCTCCACCGTCTCGGGCCCCTTCCCATTCCTCCCACTCTTCCATCGTCATCCAATGAAGTCCGCCCGTAGGCATTGGTTGACTCATTGCCCAGCCGTAGAGATTGTTTGCATCGAGATATTTTATTTCGGTCACCGGCTTCTCTGGATCGTAATTCCTGCCGGCGGGGCCAGCGTAAGCAGGATGATTTGTCTGTAAATAATGAATATTACACTGGCTGATACCGCCTCGAATCCCCCTCTGTACGAAATTCATCTGCTCAGCATCTTGAATGAGCCCAAATTTATTACCTGTGTAAAGTAACATAGCATCCCATGTCAAGCCGGGCGCTGACATGTAATGGGCCGGATCTAACTTGTACGCTTCTAAACATGTGTCACGGAAATTTTCAAATATATTTGCAAGAAGTAGAACGTCAGTCTCACAATAGAATTCCATATAATCACGAATCGTCTTACATCCAACTTCGTCCCATACTCTTAATGCATGTTCGTAATCAGACTCCGAAATCCCCTCTTCCGTCAATTCGCTATAAAATTCCTCCCTCTCCGGGAGCTCCTCCTCTCCCAGTCTGTCAACCGAGTCTAAATATTCGTAGGGGAAGAAACCTTTCGCCCTTTGAATGTCCGGGTACGAAAGTGGGGCCGCCGTCCACCCGTGGGTCTCCGGCACAGTTTTTGCCAACTTCGCCAATGACCCCATCATCAGCTGAGCACTGTCCATAAACTTTATAGAAAAGAAACGTCTCTTTATCTCCCTCTTCCCATCGACAACAATTGAGCCACTAAAAATAAATGTTTTTGAGGGACCCATAATTCCACCATTACCCGTCTTAGCTATTAAATTTGGCTCTTGTCCGGAACCCCCTCCATCTATTTCATGTAACTTTTTCAAAATAAAAGAACCATCGTATCCCTTGAGGTTGTGAAAGTAGATAGGAATGGTTCTCGACGGGCGACAACCCTCGCAATAAAAAGTCGCCCCCTCCTTCACTACTCGGTATCCTGCCGGCTCTCCACATGCAATACAGACTGGATCACATCCGTCGCGCCGGTAATTAGAAGGATCCCTCATCGGTATTATTTTCCAATAATACGATTTAGAATAATACTCGGCCCGTCTTTCATATCCTTTAGAAAGTCTGTAACACAGGAGAGACCTGTGAATGTTCTTTTACCATAAACAGTGGGTCGGCCCGGGCCTCGTTCCGAAGGTCCCCACCCCGTTCCACCATAACATACGAAAGACAAATTGGAATGTGCCGGCCGGTCCCCTTCTCAATAATTGCCTCAGTATCTGCATAGACGACGTAGGGGGCGGGGACCTTCTTCCGATGTCCTTCGAATTGACACACTTCCTTAGGAAAAACTGGCTGGGCGTCGTCTGTTCCACAGTACACCTGATGTATTTCTAATTCTTCTGTTGACTTAAAACCTCTTTTACAAACCAGGCAAATACACTTCCTTCTGCGCTCATTCTTTCGATTAGTACGAGAATTACGAAGGCGATTTAACGCAGTAATTGGTATGAAGTGGCACCTTCGGGCTTCGCCAACTATCAGTAAGATATTTGCTATTTGATTCCTATCACCTTCGGAACGGGCTCCGCCTTCCGTTCCGTCAGGGGCTCCGCTACAGCTACTATATAACACATTTATGCCGGACGGATCGGGATCATTCTCGTAGATCTGAAATACTTGAAGTTTGACCCCTGGATTTTGCTGCTCGAAGCGCCTAAATACAGTCATATCGGCGGGCGTGGGCGTGGGTATTCCCTCCCAACAGTAGTCAGCCATAAATGGGGCGTACGTATTCCATTTTCTCCTTACCTGACCACATTTCTTTTCACGAAACTTGGGGTCGGTCAACTTTAAACTTGCTACGACAGCATACTGAAAACAGTTCTCGCTGCCCGAAGGTAGCACCAGATCGCTCACACAATGCTTATTTTTTAACCATCCGGGAAGTTGAATCCCAGCCCCCGGGCCAGCCCCGAGTAAAACTTCTACTAGAATTACTTCAAAATTAAGTATCTCCTCGAGAACGAGACCAGAACCCTCAACAGCTTCAATTGTATCAAGCATACGATCGTAGCGATCTATTAATTGTTGCCCCACATCCGCCCCTCTTACATCTTTTGTGTATGTATCTTTTAATTTAACAGGCAATGTACGATTTTGTGTATTACCAGTTTTCGGATCCGATAATTTGACTTCCATTTCGGTATAAACAGAGTACATCTTTCGTTCCGAATGGACCATACCTTCAATATCCACCAGCTCCCCGATATCCTTGACTCGCTTGACTTCAGGAAATTCTTTTCCTAAAACTGCTCCCTTGAATGCTGTATGTAATTGACTGGCCATAATAATCTTTATGATATATACTATCCTAAAAATTTTTAAAATGAAAAAATAATTATTCTATGATAGGTCATCAAAATCCACTATAATATTTTTGGCAGCATTTATTTGTTTATATATCTCGCCTAATCTTTCTAAGTCGACTATTTCTTCCGCATCTTGAATTTCTGGTTTATTAGGCGCAGCACAAAATATTAATCTCTCAACAGTGAAAGAAAGAGCACGCTTACTTAAGCGCGGTTTAAATGCTAAGAATTCTATCTTACTACCTTTTCGGATATTACGAGGTACAATAGCAGGATTTTCTCGGACTGGCAATGGGCTCACTGTTTTAAAACCGCAGTCAATTTCTTGAACCATATCAATACATGTAGCGAAATCGTGAGCCCCTCTCCCTCCCCCTCTTTTAAACTGAAATTTAAAATACGCCACTGGCTGAGGCCCCTCGCTCCCTCGCTTCTGATACACTTTAGATGGATTGTAAAATCCGCAGGAATTATTCTTGGAGTGAGCGGCCAGGCTTGCAGCATAACTTTTAGCAGTGCTTGCATCGAAACTTTCACCTAGGGTACGGAATATTATTAAATCAGTAAACTTTTGAAGACTCGGTTGCCAACGGACACACACCCCATCACATGTAGCTGGATCACCTCCCGATCCATATTTAGGTTCGATGTTGAAAACTACTTCTAGCTCACTGTCTACGTATATGAAAGGATCTACATATTCACCAAATACTAATTTGCCTCCATCATCAATTTTGATGTTTTCTCCGGTTTCAAGTATTTTTATTGCATCTGAAATAGAAAGGATTGTCATTGTCTTATCGTATATATCTTAATAAAAAAAAATTTAAAAAAAATTTCTATGATATAGTATCCCAAAAATGTCATACATATTCATAAATGGACCAACTGGAAGTGGTAAGAGTTACGATGCAGTAAATTTGGATCCGTATCACGTACCAGAATTTGACACTAGTTTTTCCAGCAACATTGCCGACTTTTATAATGGGCGCTCCCCCGTTTCGATTGCCGATTTTCAGAACCAGTTTATAGAACATACGCTTAGTTTACAATGTCAGGCTGGGAGGAGGAGGGAGGGGGAGGGCCTCCCTTCAGAACAATACATTATTTGTGACTCTTCCATAATTCAACATCTGACTTTTTCTCGAATCCGGGGCGTTTCCACGGAGTGGGAAGAAAAAAAGATTGTTTCTAGAGCATTTGACCATTTACCCAGTTTCATTATCATATTCAAAGATATGCCTTGGGATTATTGCAGGCGGAATGTGTTGACTCGAGCCAGGTCGTACGAAATAACCGGTACCGCCTTAGAAGAACTAGAAGAGATTCACAATAAGTTCAAACAGACTTTCTTAGAAATTTGCCACGACTACAGACTTCCATGTTTGGTAATTCGGAACGCTCTTACCCCCCTCGTTCTCAAGAATATACTTAATCCAACAATTGATACCGAGACAGTCGGACCAGTAGAATATCCACGAGCTTTTGACTTTGGAATTGCATGGAGTGGCGGCAGCCAGGGATTTTTAATAGACGGTTTCAAGGAGGAGGAACTTGAAAAAGCGTACTTCCCACCTGGTCAAGAACAACTAGAACAACCTCGAGTCTCACTAAAGAACCTACACAAACTTCTTAACGCTTGTGAATCTGTGTGTGCTTATAATGCTTCGTTTGACCTACGAGCACTTGACATTATGAAACCCTACGGTTCTGTAACACCGGACTTTGAAGTTACTTGTCTATGGCTTATGTCAGTTGTGTACATTATACTTCAACCAGAACTTATCAATAAAGCTGAACAAGGGGGACTCGAAAGAACGGACTGTGGTAACATGAGAAGTCGTTTTGAAGATCTTGCAAACTTAATATGTTCAGGAACTGAGGGGGTACCACCTCATCCACATACGGCCGAAAAAGATGCAGTAAGTGAACATTACTTACGACAGTACATGATAAATACTTGGCCAGGTGGGGGGTGGAAGTGGGGTGGTAAACTGACACTTTCGGCTTTCAAGAAATTAAGACTTTTTCCATGGTACTTATTGAATAACTTTCGTAAATACTTACGTTAGTACTTACGTAGTACTTGACAAGTACCATGGACAGGAACTTACGAAGTACTTACGTAGTACCATGGACAGGAACTTACGAAGTTCTAATAACATTTTCCTCCGGCTCCCAACTATTGAAACTTTCTGGATAACCTTTCCATTTTATCAGATAATATTTCTTTCCTCTAATTTTTTTCGTCTTCAAAATTCGTTCTACTCTGTACAGCTCGTCGCGTTCTGAAGGTGCGCTCTGAAGTTCATCGGAATAGAAAGTGCCGAGTATTTCCTCTCCATTCAGATCTTTTATTTTGTAAACTG
The DNA here is from genome assembly GCF_041260155.1 of Ptychodera flava. Lineage (NCBI taxonomy): Eukaryota > Metazoa > Hemichordata > Enteropneusta > Ptychoderidae > Ptychodera > Ptychodera flava. The sequence continues at coordinate 14,071,137 of NC_091947.1, read as the reverse complement.
GTGGTGTTCCCAAGCCAGCTGCGTACACAACTTTTGAAACTACGAAAATCTCCTCTGTCCAATTTGGTAAATATCCCTTCTTAAAAGTGGTCTTGTATTTTGTAATTCGGACCCGTTCTCCCGGCTTGAATTCAGGGTTGGCTCCCCCGGCTGCCAACTCAGGACCGAATAGTGTATAAAATGCCTGCCAATCGTTCTCCTCTGTTACGTCCCTGGGTTTCATTTTGATACTTCCGTGAACGGTGTTATTGTAATTCTCAAGAAGGTGGGGTAGAATAGAAAGCCAGGAACGTGTCTGTCTGTATGTAAAGTATTTCCACATCATCGTCTTGAGGGTCCGATTAAAACGTTCAACGACGCTAGCTTTTTTGTCACTGTAGGTGTGAAACCAGTGAATTCCCACCTCCTCCAACCACCCCTGCATTTTTCGATTAGTAAATTCCCGCCCCTCATCTGTCTGAAGTTTGTCGGGCCTTCTCCCGGATTTCTTAATCACATCTTGTAGCGCCTGCAACGTATCATCCGCTGTTTTTGACTGTATCGGTCTAGCCCATGCATATTTGCTGAGCACATCGATTACTGTTAGCATGTATCGAATGTTACGATTCTCTTTTGCGAATGCTGCAGGGAATTCCACAAGGTCTGCTTGCCACTGTGAGTCTATCGATGTTACAAAAACGCGTCGGCCGCCCGTAGCATGAGAACGAGGTACCGGTTTATGTAGATTATAAGTTAGCTGAGTTTTTAACCAGTCCTTCACCTCTTTCTTAGTGACGTGGAGTCCGCTGGCCCGTGCTGCGTCATACAATTTTTGTACACCTCCAAAACCAGTTTTCGGGTTGTAATATAATTCTCTAAGAGTACCTTCGGGGTGCCTTCGGCTTCAGCTTCCATAATTGCTATATTATACGAATAATTTTATGTCGTACGGATTCCGTAAACGAAATACTAGTTTACTGAATGGCCTACTTTCAATTGCTTGATTAGGCCCACGGCTTCCCGTTCTGACACCTCCATTCCATATTCTTTTATAATACTTTTGTTGTCTATCTTGTTCGGTGTGTAAAATAGTATACTAACATCTGTATGTTTTCCCTAAATGGTTTACTAATACTAGTATATTGTTGAGTCAGAACCCAGACAGATAATCCGTCGTGCTTGCGCTGAAACCAAGTTGGACTAAAACGTTACTGCGCTTCTTCATATCTTTGGACGAGGCGCAGTCGTCGAGGATTATTAAAGTGTTCGTGCCGGCCCATTCTTTATGCACGTAGGTTAATGTATCATCCACTGCATTGAGTCCGACTGGAAATATAAACACATTATCATCGGTGAAAATGAATCTTCTATTATACGCTTTATTATTCATGAATGTTGGGCAAATGAATATCACATATTCGAATTTCCTTAAGTACGGACCGGTGAGGAGGTCCAACATAAATTCTGTTTTGCCAGAATATGTCGGTCCAGTTATAATCATGTTGAATGGTGGGGTTACGTATATTGACATTTCCTCTGGATCTATATACTGTAAATTAATGAATCTCTTCTAGTTCTTTTAAGTTACTGGTTCGAGTTAGATGAAACCCAGTCACATCGACAGCATCTGAATGAACTATATAGTTAGTGACTTTATTCCAGTACCTACAATAGTAATGAATATTGCTAAAGATAACAAACCAATTTTACCATATTCGTGAATAGGGTCTACGCTGGTCGTAGATGCTGCCCGTTCCGGGGAGGGGAGGGGAGGGGGTCCCCGAGTCGTGTCATTGTGAGGTGGTGGTGACTCTCCGGGCTCGTCCTGCCACTTCACAGGATCCCTCCCCTCCATCTCGTGTACAGCACTTTCTCGAACTTCCGTGTTTATATCACCATTCACCCCGAAGGACATAGATTCTGTTGCGTATTGCAATTCATTATTATAACCTGAGATCGCTGGGCCCGAAAGGATGACCATTTCAGACGGTAAGAGAAGTAAATTTGGTGAGACTGCCATATCAAGTTTGACACCAGTATTCATTATTGTGTCTTGATATCGCCGATAACTGATTACTTTGTCGGTATTGCGAATTTCATCTTCGAGGAGAACGCCGAATTCTTTTCGGACTTGCTCTGCACTGCCAGTATCGCCCACAATGGTACTGCGAATATTTGCTTGTGCACCGAGTATGCAATATACGTAGGCTTCAAGGCTTTCATTGAGGCGAGCGAGACCGGCCTTTGTTAGTCCCGAGTCTCCTGTCAGAGGAATGAAACTATTGTATTGGCCCTCCGATCCATCATTTCGGAAGAAATAATAATGTGGTCGGTCTTTGGCGGGCAGTACATGTTTTTTCTTTCCAAAAATGGTATGTGTATAGAAAACGCCTCCGTCGGAGGAGAGGAAAAAGTCCCGACCGTTGTATATCGCTTTTGGCTGTCGAACGGGACCACGATTAGTGTAATATTCATAACCATAACCAAGACCTTTATTTTGACCTTTTCGATAACGAAAGTCGGACTTCGTTGGACTTATATTTCCAAATTCAGTACATAGAAGTTCATATTGGACGAGATTGTACGGATTGTCGCCCGCTTTGAAGGTGGGGGTATCGTCTGGAAGTGCAACGCCCATTTCATGAAGGATCCTACGTATTGTAAAATATACATGGAAACGGCAGAATGATCGTATTTGCGGAGGAAATTTCTTATCGAAGAGATGGGCGAATGATATACCACAACCAGTAGTGCTGCACCATACGGCGAAATTTAATTGCTGGTCCCAGTATTTCATCTTTGGGCTGCCCAGCCAGACATTACTTTCTTTAGCTGATCGATGAGTGATTACGTTATCTTTGAACACATCCCGTGGATGGAAAGTAAATTTATCTGTCGGCGTTACATATATTTCTAAGTCCATGAGAATAGGTTTTATTCCCCCGTCCGTTTGGAAGGAATATCAGCATGCTGTACTGTTCGGTACGCTCGTCTTATTCAATTGAAAAGCAACTGGGAATAGGTCTGTACTCATTATTCGTGTTTCTATATACATATAGATTTAAATGGAGGAGAATTTTCCCGGAATCCCTGTCGGAACGATTTCTTTAGGGGTACTAACATTCCAGACTATGTTAATACTTTATTTCGGATTCAGGTTTAAACGAATTTTTTATTTTTTACTAAGAATAGATAACATACTGCAAACAATGGAGAATTTAATAAAGTCATCGGCAGCGGCAAATATGGCAGCGCCCTACCGGAACGGTTCCGAAGGGGCTTCGGCACCTTCAGCGCCTTCGGACAATAATCAATCCATAATAGAGACAAAACGTGAAAAAATACTCTGTGTCATCGCAAGTGGTCAAAGTAAGTTATTTTTTGGTAAGGAGTTTACAGTTAGAGAAGTGGAAACGTGGAAAGATGAATTCATAACACGAGCCTTTAAAATGTACGAAGCGAAATACAGTTCTCTTATAAGTGATACCATAACTCAAAGTTTCATAGATCTAGGAGCCCGAGCAATTAGTCAGGTAGTTCCAATCGATGATCGAGATAACTATGCCACTGATCTTAAAAAGGATTTTATTCTAAACAGTGAAATAAATGATTATCAGGACGGATAGCGTACACGTGGGGGCCCCTGATTTGCTCTAGTTTCCACCGGTTTAATTACGGGTAAACATTTAAATTTTAAAAAAATCGGGTTTAATATAGTACCTGAAATAAATGGATTCAACTTCACCGACTCAGCAAACGGCTCCGCCAGGGACTCCGTCAGAAGCCCCGCCGACGGAGCCCACACCGCAAACGACGACCTTCCCGACTCCGACACAGCGCAACATAGAGAAAGTGACGTTACCGCCGAAGCATCCAGGGAGAGTTGCTGCGGGCAAGAAATTAGCGGAATGGAACAGGCAAAACAGGGAGAAGAAACTAAAAGCAATGGAGAGGGAGGGGGGGAGGGGATCGATGCGGTAGCAGACCTACCGCCTACAATGAAAGAACAGTGTGATAATAATTCACGCTGGTATAATAAATGTTATCTTGTTTTAGGAATTGTGGGAGTTTCATTGACTGCATTAGGACTATATTGGGGGCGTGCTCGACATACCCCCTGTCCCGTTCGGAAAGATCCTCCCCAGAAAGCGAAAAAAACAGAGCACGTAGCAGCTCCCTCCGGAACAGTTCCGACGGGAGTGGAGGGGGAGGGGGAGGGAGGACCCAGCTCCTCTACATTGTATGAGATGGATTAACTCCCCATATTTTTTATTTTTATTTTTTTATTTTATATACTAGTCAGCAATCATGGATATTAAAACAGTTGTAAACACAATGTACGATGGTATTGTAATCGCAGGACTTGCGATGGGATATCTAATGATCTCCAGCAAATTTCTGAAAATAGAGGTTGGCGATCCAAGTCGTCCAAATTTGACTCGATTGCAAATTTAGGCGGTTGCAACTGCTGCCGACTGCTAGCGTAGCAACCAAGATCTCCTTGAACAGAAAAATATTATTCCTGCAGAACCTTATACTTCGTAATGGGCACCTTCGGAATATTATTCATCGAACATTTATACTTAGTAATATATACATACAACGTACAACGATGATCATTTTGGATTGAAAGCAAAACAGGTGAACCTGTTACTGTTAATTTTTACCCTTGTATTGACACGACACAGTTTACGAAGATAAGACTGCTAGAGTGCGGACTATATAATTCATGGCATAACATAACATCGACGAATAATGTAATAAAATATCAAGAAGGTGACCAACCGAAGAAGACTAAATCAATACGTCCAGGTAACTACAATATCGATACGTAAACAAAGCAATCGGGTTGAAGCAAAAAATTAATTTGAAAAACATCTGCCGACAAACCATGTTTATCTAACTTTGGCTAAAGATATTAAAGTCTATTTCAATGCCACAGGTAGCTTCGCCAACGTCGTCGGCTTTTCAGATAAACCTGAGAACAACCCAGTTATAAAAAGTACTATGAGTCCGAAGAAAGTGGATTTCTTAACAGTCACTAAATATATAGTTCATTCAGATGTAGTCGATGTTACTGGAAATTATGTTTCATTTGGTTCGGGTGCCTCCGGAGGATACATACAGGGGAAAGTATCGAACTGTTTACAAATACTTCCCATCCGGGATACGAGAGAAATAAGTGAAAAGGTTACTTACGATTTTAAAAACGGAGCAATTTCTATGCCATTGAGAAAAGGGGGAGATTACATGAATTCAATTCGTATCTGGATAACGGATCAGGATGGAAACATGATCGATTTCAATAACTGGCCAATTAGCTTTTGTATTGAATTATTGTAGTCCCGAAGCGGGGCCGGTGTAACCCTATCGGAAGATAAACCATCCCACGACCAATCCTCCAGCAATATAGATCATCTCATATTTCTTTTGCTCAGGACTGGGTTGATAATAATCTGAGAATTGAACTGCTTCGCCTGACGTAGAGTTGCTTTGCACCGCTTCTGCTTCTTCCAGGATTTCTGCATCTGTATCTCTTAATTCTGACGCAGCATGCGCATCCTTTGCTTGATTTTCTCTTTCCCAATCAGCCTGTAGTAATCTTTTTTCTGACCAGACGTTGCGATCATGTTCAAATTTTTCTAATGCTTTATCATGTCGGACCTTCTCTTCAATAAGAGCATCACCATTACCGGAAAGCTTTTGCCCGATAATATTTCCTCCTGTGAATGCCGTTGCATTTAATACAGCACCGAGAACTGTCATTCCTATAGCTGAAGCCATGGTTGTGTATATTACAAGGTATTATTTTAATTTTCACTGTATATAGGTCCCTACGGAGTATGTCTGATCCAAGTGGCTTCGGTCTAGGTACAATTCGTATGCAAAATCTTGAGCTTGAAGATCTGAGTGATGTTAAAGTTAACAATAATACTAAGATGGCTGCTAATCATAATAAGGATTACGTCCTTCGTTATAAAGACCGCGAAAAATATTTCGTTTTAGCCAATGCCGCGGTGCAATCCCACGAGCATGCTGTAGAATTTTCCGAACTTAAAGACATTGATGAAACTGTAATTGACGCCACAAAGGCTTCGAATGATCCTACTCCTTTTGCTCTGACATGGGATGGGGATAGTCAGAAATTCATGCCTTATAATGTGCCGCGTAACATCTTAGATATATTGGATAGTGAAATTGCAGGAGGTGTTGCTGAACCACCAGGAACTCCGAATGTGATTTATTTTGATAGCAATGTAAACAAATATAAATTGTTAGATTTTCGTAGTTGGCTTACTCCTACGAATCCATACATTGCACTTCTTGGTATACCGATTCACCTTAAAATTAGTCCTCTTAATACAATAATGAAGGCAGATAATACACTAAGAAGGTGGATAAACGAGGGGGAGAATTATTGCTCGTATACAGCTAGCGGAGTTCCAGTAAGATTATTTTGGGACACAACTTTAAAGAAACTGGGTCTTAAAAGTGTCGGTGATGAGGCAGCTGTTCTAACTTTACAGACTGTAAATTAACAGATGACTGATAATATGAAAATACTTCAACATGGTACAGTTCTCATTAGATGTGTAAAGTTAGCTACTGGAGATGAATTTGACGATTTGGTTGGATATTATGCTATGAAAACAGATAACAGAACAACTTGTGATATTATCATAAGTATTGATAAAGATCGGGGAGGGGAAATGAGTATTGAATGTTTTGTTGGTGGGAATAGAATAGAGAACGACTTAGGAACTACATTTGTACGTAGAGATAAAAGAGTGAACACTTTAGATATCAGTACCATTCATCTGAAACGACTCATTTTGTTTGAAGTAATGGTCTTTCGTCATATTTTAAGTTCAGAGGAAATTACTAAAATTTTATCTATCGGGTGAACAAGTTCGCACCGATAGGAACTTCGTGTTCAACATCAGCTAGACTCCGCGACCGGCCGGCCGGACTGACAACGGGGCTCCTTTATATAGGCTAGTTTGATGGTGATGACTCACACGGAATTTCCCGTACACCTTCGGAACGTGTATAAACATGCTCAGCAGGGAATTTCCCGCTTAGTTCAGGACAATGCACTGCTGCGCATGCGTTAGTTCGTATATAGGTCAGGGTTATACTTTAGTTACATGGATGGTTAATTTTTCCTTCGCTTCATGTAGATAAATGAATAAAATGGGTGTAAAATTCTTACTTAATCCCAGTTGACCACCTTTATTTTACTACTCGACTCTTCATACCTGAAGAAAATAGATTATCCCTCGATGGCAAATTGCAGAATGTTGACAGCCGGGGCAAATTTGTTCGTTAGGTAAAAAACTCGAAGTCGATCAGCCTTGAGCAAAACGTGTCATCGTATATTACAGGTCTAGTATTACTTCTGTTGAGCCTAGATCTTCTATCAACAGATCCGTAAGTCAGGCTTTGCATATCGTCTCAATAGAATCACATGAAGACAATTAGTCCGTCTGTAGGAAAAAGTACATATTGCTTGTTTTAAATGCCCTCATGTTTGTTGCCACATTTGGCATTCATATAATATATATTTACTCGAAAGTTTGAATGGGGCTTGCAAAAAAATCAGGTCATAAGAGTGGTGAACTTAATATTTTGTTACCACCAATATTATGATTTAATCTATGATAAAAATCAGTGATGAAAGGATCCGAGTACATACTGTAGCAATAAATACAGGCGACAACTATTACTATTTATAAGAGGCTAATAACGTCACTCTGGCCAAGCTATATTTGGTAATATACCTTTAAGGTAGTATAATCCGTGGCATTATTAGGCCAACCATATTTCGATGTGGAAGTCAGAGAAAGACATGATAAATTATGTCTAAATTGCATTTTGTCACAGATTTCAGACCCAAGGAAATGACGTTTACAAGCTAATTTTACATAAACCGCTGCGATTTTGTGAACGAATACGAAAATTTAAATTGCGCGAGGTGCGCGATACATTTCGCGGCCAGGCATCTTTCTAGTTTTGAAAGACAAAAACATTTGTGTGGAATCGGCTTTAAATTGATATTTACGAGTGTTGACTAGCAATATTGCGCATAAAGTAGTTGCTCTTGTGCGACGTGTTCTGTCTTATGCGTGAAACAAAATCGAATATTGCAATTTGATACACTGCCCCTTATTTCGGATATGCGATTTTCGATATTGGTTTGGACCCGACAATGTTACATTTTTAGTGACAATCCCGTCTCACTGAGACTGATACATTTTAGACAAAACATCCATCCGCGCCTATACTGTGAACGGTTTCCTCAATAGCTGGTGTCTACATGTAAAAAGTGCGCTCCTTCCTGCCCTTGTGATACTTTCTGATAAAACTGCAAAGTTAGTGTCTATGCTGAGCCGCTGTTAACTCAGCCTGAGGCTGATCTGAAAGGCTGGCACAAGGACAGCTATGGATCTAGATCGGCTGTCAGTCGATGACAGTTACATAAAGGCACTTCTTCAAGTTGATCCCGGGAAAAGTGAAAAAAGAAAGTAAGAAAAGATATCGAGCTGTAGAGAACTGCATATTAATTATATATGTTTATAAACCCCCATCAATTATTTTATTCTGAATAAGGAACGCATCTAGCCGAAAAGTAGGTACCCTGAAACTTTGTCCACTCTCAGACTGGCAAACGCAACTCAATAACAGCTCTATTGGGCTGGGGAGGGGGAGGGGGAGGGAGCATGGTGACCATGTGCCGTAAGTTTCGGAAACAAAGCAGAGTAACTGGTTTGTAATTAAATATGCCTGACTGAAACTTTCATTTAATGTGAAACTTATTATGTTTGGCATAGCCGTCCGACTTGCGACGCCAGGTCAAGGTCAACATTAAAGCCGCAATTTTCAATCCCAGGTTCTCGCATTAGTTGAGTTCTCCTCCCAGTCAAACACTTGGCTAGTATGATGTTTGATTTCTATACCATTAATTACACAAACTGATCTCAACCTTTTGGCTTCTTTTGCTAATCCTGCAAACAGAGTTCACAGTCCGTTCAAATCGCCAATGGTCATTGATTCCCCAACACAAACGCTCGAATTTCCTAAAATCATCTTCCAGTCGCGTTAGAATTTGAATATAACCACAGAGTTCGATCGGCAGCAGCTTCGCACTGACTGCTTGGCAGTTTTCTGCCCTGTTGCGGCCGGAAAAAAACTAAAAAGTGGCAGTTTCTGGAGCGTGTGCCCGCGTGTTGCCTATTTGGTATCCACTTACACAGTGAACGCAACCACGGCTTCGCGCCCTTTTACAAGGACGCTCCGCCTTAACAAATGAAACATTGACTGACGCATTAACTTCCTGTTCTACACCAAATTTCGATATTCTATTTATTCCTAGCATATTGCAAAGCGATGGTCTTTAAATCTTCTCACTTGTTTCGTGCGAACATTGCATATGTGCTGGATTTCGAGCTAATACGCGTTTCGTTCTCTAATATCATCATCATATATAAGCTGGCCGCGTAATGCACGGCGTTACATGTAAAATCCGTTGTTGGAAATGCCAACTCTAAAACGACAATCACAGAATGAAAAATGACGATATTTCAGAATTCCTTCTTCGATTTCGACATTCAAATTCGGTTGGCCTAATAATGCCACGGATTTAGTATGCTCTTCGAAATTGGAAGACTTTTGCCCAAATTTTCCTCAAGCACATTTTAAATCATTCCCTTTTTAAAACCAAGGACAAAAATAAGGGGTCATCGTGCAAAATTTCGTGCTAGAGAAACAAATTAGGCCCCGTTCCGATATTTACCGACACTTAATATTAATAATGGCCGCCATCGCTATGTTAACTCTATTGGGGAAAATAAATGACAACAAAATAAGCTATTGAAAACTTAAGTTACTCCATAAGCTCCAATATGAGCCCCCACAAGTCGGAGCCTAAAATTGTTGTTAAAGTTTGAAAGTCGGAATGTCTCTCCCCATGGCGCGTTCTACATTCCTTGCTGTTCAATTCCCTCACCTTAAGGTAGTATGCACCTCAAAAGTAAAAGACTTAAATAAACTTTTGCTCAAACCTTCCTCGACGAAACTTTCGACTATTCCCTTATAAAATGAAGAATGAAAATCAGGGGTCACTGTGCAAAGTTTGGTGACGGAAAAAGAAATTACCTATACCATTTACCGGTATTTGAAATTCAAAATGGTCGCCGTCCCTGTGTTAACTCTACGGGAGAAAGTGCAATTTTTATTTTGCGAAAAACTAAGACGTTAATTTTTTTCTCACTCAAAGAACTTGACAATGAACCCCCATAAGTTGTTGATTAGAAAAGAACTGTAATACGTTGACAGTCCGACTATCTGTCCCTGAGGAGCATTCTACCTTTAAAGGGCAGCTTTTAGGTTGCCCAAATTTTACAACATTTTTCTAGTCTACTTATCGTGCGGTCTCGTTTTGAAGCATTTTTATCAGACTGCTTCCTTTCCTTTTTTTCTTTTTGGCTAAAATCGAAAATTTGATTTTTTCCGATAGACACATGATGGCTAGCCTCCGTTTTGAATTTTAAACATCGATATATTTTGAGGATTTTGTCACTCTCAACCCAAAGTGGGGAATTTTACCTCGGTTGGTCATGACTTTTATTCTTCATTATGAAAGAGAAAAGTTAAAAGTTTCTTGAGTATAGTGGGAATAAAAACTTTAAAACTTTCAGTTTCAGCGTATTACTTTATTTCTTGCTTTGATCGAAAATATCTTCAAACGACTGATATATTTTGACTCTGAGAGCCGGAACTATCAGGAGAGTTACGGTCAAAACACAATAAAATGTCGAATTCATTTTATTTTGACATTTCCATTTCGAGTTGTATGAGAAAGAATTTTCTTTCTGGTACGTTTACTCATTTCACTTGGTAGTTCTAATGGCCAGAGATCACACCTCGGGGAATGGGTTCCATATGATTGCAGTAAACAGAAAATGGCGTTCGGTGATATTCTCCGTTGGCGCGGGAATTTCGAAGCAATGAAAACGGGATTAATACCAGGAAAAGGAAAATTGGATTCATTTTTATACCTCCCCCGGGAATCTGACTTGCACCCGGGACGGAGTTTTCTAAGAAAGGCCCCAGTCTGAATCGCAGTCTGGGAAAGAATTGATCTTTTTTTGCTTCCAGAAAATAAATACGAACAGGAGAATACTAAAATTGAATGCATATTCATAGTTGAGAAGACGTCATTGATCTTTTCCTAAATCCCTACTGGGGATTTAAATTCTCTGGTCGGAGTTTACGAAAGATGGGACTCTGTGTAAATTGCCAATTAAAAAGGAAAAAGATCTACCAAGTAAAGTACGACATTTTCTAGAGGCTAGACCTGTAGCGAGAGAAAATCTCCAATTACATAGAAATTCACAGTGGTAAAGAAAAGTTGCTGTCGATTCTCCATCGAAATCGTTTCTCAGACGGCTAAAGGGGATTTTCTGTCCTAATGACCAGGCATAGAAATAAAGGAGACGTCCAACAGGCTATTGCTAAGGTAGCGTGCGCATGTAAATTTTGCATCATTTTTCTGGTCTACAGCTTGTGTGGGGTCATATACAAGACAAGACTGAATTAAGCTTTCAGCGTCAGCTTATTTTGGGAGAGTCACGAATTTTATTTTCCCTGCGGCAGCAAGATGACCCCTTAATTTTTTTATGTTGATTTTGGGAGTGAATGGTTTAAAATTTCCTAAGGAAAGTTTATGCAAAAGTTTAAGTCTTTTCTTCGATATACATTGTATATCTGATATTTACCAGCAGTGATTCGACAATTCTAGTATCGTCTAGTATCCATATTAGAGTCCTGAAATCCGAAGCGCATACTACCTTAAGCTTGAAAACTTAAATAGGAAGGTAGAACATTTCCAACCCATGCTTATGTATTTCGTTCACGAGGCCCACAAATTTGAAGTATGAGCTGGTCCCTTGAACTATCTGTCAGTGTTTGAAAAAAATTTGAGAGCCAGTTCAATACTCTCTTGATACACGATACCTTTCATTTTACATAACCATGCTTGGACAATATCCACAAAAGCATCTCATGATACTGCTAATGGAAAATGCCTGGCAAAGATTATTTCAAAATTTCAGATAGCGCCGTGAAGCTGATATCCAGTTAAGTCAGTAAGAATAAACGGAAGCATTTTATTGCAGTAATTCTTGAAGAGGATCGCTGCGCCCCCGTGTGCCGCTCCTGAGTCCCTTAATGCGTCGTACACGGGGAAAGCGGCGTGTCCCTGATTGAAGCGCCGTCGATCTTGTTACATAGCGAGGCAAATTGTACACCGTCCTCACATTTATAATCGGACAGACACTTCTCAATAGAAAATTGGATGATTGCTCACGTAAAACTGTGAGGGAAAGAGACTCCAAATTCACTGCAGCTAATATTTTCATCACTGACATTGCACGGATGTCTTCTTTCACAGTAATCCATGTACACTCAGAGTACACAATCGATACTGAGCGGTTTTTGTAAGTTCTAATCGTGTTGTTCACCAACAGGCTACGAATGTCATCGATCTGAGTAATCAAAGTTCAATGAGCTGTATCCTTTTGCATTTTATTCGCCAAAAAAAACCATCTAATCTTCGTAGAGATATTTGGATTCCTGATATCAAGCAATATTTTCTTTAAATGTGTCACTTTTTCAATCTTTGCTGACGGATTTGGTCGGTTAAATTTAGGCGCTTACGCAAATATTTGTAGTGGCCATATTATTTCATTTCCGACTCGGAAATAATTTAATTGCTAACATATAATTTGTTGGTTCATTACCAAAGTTTAAAATAATTCTTTGGTCACACTTCTGTAAGCATGTTTTACATAAGTTGCAGTTGATTTTTGAAAATTGTTATTTAAATTAAAGGGGTTTGATGATTGTTTTCACTATTTATTAAAATATGCACTGTAGTAATTTTTCTACTCCTTATATGTAGAGCATGTAAATACACAGTGTTGAGCTTGTCAACCAAGTCTGTACATATATATAGACTGCGGTAGAATTGTTAACAAGTGAATTCTGGTCTGGACTGGAATTCAAATATAAACAATAACAGTGCTTCAGATGCTGAGTGTTCACAAGCTAAACACTTGGTGTTTTAAGGAAGAATGAGCCTCGATGACAGATATTCGGACTCTCAAACTTTTACAATTCTTTTCTGATCTACCACTCGTCAACGCCCATTTTAAAGCTCTTGGCGTATTAGAAATTTTCACTTAGTATTTCGAAAATTGAAAATTTTACTTTTCTCCATAGAGTTAACACAGATATGGCGGCCATTTTGAATTTCAGATATTGATAAATCTTGGGTTTTTCTCTAGTACCAAAATTTGCATGGTGACCCCCGATTTTTATTCCGGATTTTGAAAGAGGATGGTTGAAAGATTTCTCGTGGAAAGTTTGAACAAAAGTTTAAGTCTTTTACTTTCGGGGCGCATACTACCGTAACATGCTTCGGGGAGCTGAACTAGAACGTGTAAACGTGCGATATGCATGCAAAGCAAAAAATTAATGAAAATCAAACGTTACACATACTTGCCTTTTTAGATATTAGAAACTTCGAAACCTAAGATTTATACTGTTGCTTATACTTCATAAGCAAAATATTGAATCAGTGTTACATCACCAAGTACAAAAATAACAATCAAGTTACAAGTTTTAGGGATAGACGAAACGATCTGCCGACAGTTTCTATTCAAAATGGTCGATATTTACTTCGTTAACTCTTTAGGGAAAAAACAGATTTTCAGTTTTCCCCGAAACGAAACGGTGAAATCTAAGTGTTCTGGACAGGTTTTGAAATGAGTTCACGCAAGCTAAAGATTCGGAAAGAATATTAAGGTTTTAGGAGTCTGGAAATCTGTCCCAGGGGCACTTCTTTCCTATTATTTCTAACTCCGGTTTCCTGACGTCGGAAACCTCGAAACGCCCGCTGGGAAGAATTGCCAAATAGCAACTGTGATGGTTTACCCGTTTCATGCAGAAGTCGACTTGCAGCATACAGTATACTTATATAGGGAGTGGAGAAAAATTAGGAGATGGGCGTTGTTTTCCAAAATGACACTGCAAGAAAAATAATGACCCTCCTCGATTTTCGAACACAAAATCATCGTCCACCCCCCCCCCCGCACTTACTGTTCATATAAATAATACCTCAATCGATGTCTAATTTCGCTTACGACCTTTGAACCCTCAAAGAACACCTTTTACCATTTATAGTAATCACTTTTATTAAAGTTTTCAATTCGATGAAAAAGAGATCACATTTCATTATAAATGAATATTTCAATTACTTGAAGTAAGTAAGGCTATTCAAAATTATAAGGGACAATAGCTGTATTAAAATGTTTACCGTCATTTATAGTTTGAATTATAGTTGTACAAGGAGCAATGTTATTGTCTGTCAGGAAACGTATTATCTCACTCGGCGAAAGAGCGCACACGTTGAAATCCATATACTCAGCGAGAAGTGACCGCCGACCAGTTGATTTAGAGACATTGTGTCGTGTAAATATACTATTTTAAGGTATTTGAACAAATATCAAAACTTGGGGGTGGCAAAGTGAAAACTTTCTACTACTCTATCTCTTTTCACAACACTGCCTAAAACTGTCTCATCTAGCCCACTATAGCTCTTCCCTTTCCACCCTCCCTGCTACAAAATCTCCCGACTGGCCCTCTTCCAGCAAAAAGGTTCAGTTTTGCTCCCTCCCTCTGCAAACCACTGCTGAACGAAAATGATCTCCTCCCCGGCTGATGATGAAATTTTGATTCCCCTTCCCCGCTGATATGAGGAAAAACTACCCAAGCGCAAAGCAACCGCTTGAGAAATTCTTTTCAAGCGAACGGCTTTGTTGGCTGTCTCTGAGCAAGACTGTACAAGACGATGGGAAAATCAAAGTATGAAAGGTATAGGGGAAATCTTACAACCTACAGGAATACCTAGAATGACTTCTATTGAAAAAAGTTCAAATGAGATAGCCTCTGCCTTTCAAGGCACAATACGGATAAAGTGACAATTTCTAAAACGAAGATTAATTTAACAAGACTGTATTGGGCATTGGGCACAGTCTAGTCATTGATACATATTATCTTACTTCTCATTAACTGGTAAAACTCAGAACCATCTATCTATCTACCTACCTATGTATCTATCTATCTATCTATCTATCTATCTATCTATCTATCTATCTATCTATCTATCTATTTATCTATCTATCTATCTATTTATCTATCTATCTATCTACGATATATAGTCCAGTCAATTTAGGGTTTAACCTAGGACTAATTGCAACAGAAATTATTTCTTCACCATGACCTTTGGAAAGGTCTCACTAATGACATATTAAAAGTATAGGAAAATATAAGGGGTGCAAATTGGTTAAATTTGCATATATTCAAATTAGCTATATATCGCCTTTAAAATGACTGCTATACTCACATTTTGGACATGTAAACTGAATTCAAGTGACTTTTTTCATTGCAACACAATGTAGTAAGGTTCAACACGTTATTTTCTAAATGTCTTGAACAATAAAGATTATGCAAATTAAGTAATTTGCATATATTCGCAGTTTTTCCACTATTTCAGACAAAATGAATGTTTAAGCTCATATTTAAACAATTTTTTTTCTCAATGAAATTGTTAAGGTTTTGCAAGAATTACCTAAAACAAATGAGGTTGACCTAATTTGCATGCTAATTATTTTAATACAAAAGGCCTAATTTGCATAATTGACACAAACGGTCTTCTGAATACAATAAGACTACAATAGCTTCCATTGGCATTTTTTGGTTATTCAGAAATGCAATGAATAAAGAGAAGAGTTTCAGAGCATTACTATTTAAATAAAGGGAATCAGAATTCTTTCTTTGGATATTCTTCTTTCTTTTACGACGATAAGGTTATTCATAAAAAATTATTGGACGTGTTCAATAATTTGACATCAATTGTCATTTTCAGTCATTTTATCCTACAACATGTTCGATTGCAGTAAAATTTTTAAGGAATATTTTATGCTTTTGGTTACTATCGTCAATGACGATGGAAATATTCAGTTACTAATAAATGGTTCCCCACACTTAACAGTTGTGCCTGTGAATCATCTTTCTCATTATTAAACTATCATTAGTATAAATACGAACATCATTTGAATCACCATGATGGTAGTGGTGATGACAATTATTATGATGGTCATTATCATATCAAAATTTCTTCCTCTTCCTCTCTGTTTACATCTTCCTCTAGGTGGTTCATTTGTTTACAGCCAGAATCCTTTCGTTGACAACAGAAAGTCTAGATTTTGCTTTCTTCTGGGGTTATTCATGCTGCTGCAGTTCATGGTAGAACCCATAAGTATGGGAAGGGCAACTCAATGAAAAGATGTGCAGCATAGGATGATATAATTGTACTGCGTATCATATCAGATCTTAGATGTGCAAGTATCACTCATGGGGCTGTTATGTAATGGACTTCCCATTTACAGATTATTAGACTTTTGTATTATCACCAATAAGATCGATCACTCAACGAATTGAGAGTCTGGCCAATCTGAGGTGAGACTTCCATAAGGTTCAAAATACAGGATAACCAATTTTATGATAATTTGATGTCCAAATTTGTTATCCTAATTGATAAACTCGTTAACGGCAGCTTCTGTGATGCAAATCCCTTCACATTTTGGTTTTCTTGTTTCACGGTCATGAAAATTTGAAAGAGCAGCTAGAAAATGTAACATTATGAAAAGTATCTAGATTTGCATTTACCAGTGATTTAGATTATCATGATTCAGTCAACAGATTTTTTCAGTTTTTCCTTAAATGCTATGGCTTTGTACGGTAAGATTAAACATGAAATCTCTCTCTTCAGTCCATTATATGACTTTATATTAATTTTCAATTCTTGTCTTTAGGAAATTTCAAAATTTTGAGAAATGCAGTGTCCTTTGATTATTGTAATGTCTTTTAGCTGATTAAGGAACAGCTTTCGTTATCCATATTTCATGATAATTGGCAATATAGTATAACAATTGTACCTCTACATCATCATGATCATTATAATTTATTTATCATTATTATCATAAATTTCTGTATGTGGCATGAACAGGCAAGGTGCACACAGTCAAAAGTATATCTGATTTACCAGTGACCACACAACCTGGTCTTTAATTATATTTTACCAACACTTAATCTATATTAGTAATACGGGGTAAGGGTGAAAATAAAAGAAAATAGAGTTGAAACACAAATTTTCTTCAGCCTCGCTCAGTACAAAGTGTTGGTTATTTGGCCAAGCATTTTGGTATGCATTAAGAAAATCCAAATCTTCCAGTAAGTTGCCAATGTTATTGACATTATGCAAATTCTCTAGATAATTAAAATGAACTATACGAATAAATC
Source organism: Ptychodera flava (assembly GCF_041260155.1). Taxonomy (NCBI): domain Eukaryota; kingdom Metazoa; phylum Hemichordata; class Enteropneusta; family Ptychoderidae; genus Ptychodera; species Ptychodera flava. Next base: position 14,053,734 of record NC_091947.1, on the reverse strand, counting down.
ATTGTTTATTTTTACAGGGCTTTTCATTCTGTAGGCCCTATTTGTATATAATCATTACAATGAGTTAAAATACACAGAAAATAAATATCCACGTCAATTTCTTTGTACTGAGCAAAATGTTCATTCAAGTTATAAAATGGACATCTTTCGATAGGAAGAATTTAAAGTATAAATAACTTAAACAAGTAGTGTCTCTTAATGTAACTTCTCATTTTACTGATAACATAATTAATTAAAATAAGTTGACGTCAATTTGAAAAATTAAAGAAAATTATTTTTATGGTCATCATATAGGATTTATGCACATGAGGAATCGCTCAAAATTAGGTAAAATATATTTGGCAATGTTAGTAAAAACTTCCAATCTCTCTTTACGATATTGTAAAACATTTCAAGTTTCAATTATTACATTTAATACAGTGTAGGCATTTCCTATAAAATCTTTTAAAATTAGCCCTGTTGCACAATGTAGATTGTATTAGACTTTGAATATACCTTTCTTGGACCTTTAAGTATTTAAGGTGAAGAAATAATTCATATTCCAATTAGAAAAAGGAAGTGACATGGTTGACTTATTGGACAAATGCAAATAATAATTTTTTTATCGCTGTAAGATATATTTGAAAACATTCCCTGAACTAAAAACAAAAAATGATGTTACATAGTCATTACAATGTCAGCTTATCTCTTAAATCACTTTCGTAAATAGATTATCAGCACCAGGTTTGTATAGCATCTATGACCCATTTAGCATTTGGGTAAATTAGCTGTCTTATGCACAACTTCATTAAATGCACTTTTCGCGATCCCCGGGATCGCCTTTGTTCTAGTCTGTAAATGAATGATTGAGGTGTAATAGCCTTTTTTTTTTCCATTGAAATTGTAATCTGGTGGGTAAATTTTCTGATGAGAAAATCTGGTGCCAACACAGGCCTTTAAACTTGCGATATGTAACTTCCATGACCCTACTAAAATTTAGTTCTAATGATCTCCGTTGTTTTTTAACATTATACATAGTCATTTATACTATAGGTCAAAACAGGGAAAAGTAAAGTGATAGGAGGGGCACATTGCAGTTATGTAAAATGAGGAGTCTTAAACGATTTTATGCATTGCCTACAAACACAAAAAGTACATTAAATAATCAAATTGCTTGAATTAAATATCAATTTGCTGAATATATTTTTAAGAAATATATTAACAGCAACGATTTTGTTCCCTTTTCTAAGTTTTATATTTATTCAAATTATGCACTCTCGTCCCTCTTAATAGTCATTTTGTTTGTCATTCTCTACATTCAATACAGAGTGGAAACAAAAACTACTTGTTGTGTAGATTAAATATAATTTTTAAGTGAAATGCAGTGGCAGCTATACTTGATTTAGGCAAATTAGGAATATTTCTCGGGCGATAAAATGTATTCAAAAATATTGCCTGGACAAAAATTAAGATAAATGCATACATTACTTGAACATGATGTCGCATTTTTCTCAATTCAATATGCATATTTCTTTTATCAGTGAATGTATTGGTCCCATTATCCATTTATATCTATACATATTAGGTAATGTTATACCTCTTAGATTGTATTGGACTTTTAGTGTGTCATTCTAGGACCTCTCTAAAATACACAAAGAAAAATTAAATTCTATTGCTGTCAGAAGTAGCTTATATAGTTACTAATTAGGGACATACAAAGAAAAGTGAAGTGTTGTGGCGGCCATATTGGATTTATGCAAATGAAGAATATTTCTATGACGACAAAATATTTTAATCAACCTTGCCTTAATCAAACACAAGGCAAATAAGCCCCAAATCCGCATATATCATGTTTAGCCGAATATTTTTAGTAGCAACATTCTATCAGCACCTAGTTAATAACCATGATCTTTTTACATATATGCAAATTAGGAATTAGGCATTGTTTACATTTCTAGATTGTATGAGGCTTTTAGTATGTCATTGTAGGACTTCTCTGAAATACACAGTGGATAAATAATTCGATTGCTGTCAGACGTAGCTTAAAAATAGTTATTAATTGGGAAAAATACAAAGAAAAGTGAAGGTTGTGGCGGCCATATTGGATTTATGCAAATGAGGAATATTTCTATGACGACAAAATATTTCCATCAACATTACCTCAACCAAAAACAAGGCAAATAAGCCAAAAACCTGCATAACATATCATGTGAAGCCAATTATTTTTAGCAGAAACATTCTGTCAGCACTAAGTTTGTACCCATAATCTTTTTACATCTATGCAAATTAGGCACTGTTTACAATTCTAGATTGTACTCGGCTTTTAGTATGTTATTCTAGGACTTGTCTAAAATTCAATGTGAAAAAATTATTCTATTGCTGTCAGTAGTAGCTTAAAAATAGTTATTAATTCGAGAAAAACTAAGAAAAGTGAAGTGTTGTGGCGGCCATATTGGATTTATGCAAATGAGGAATATTTCTATGACGACAAAATATTTTCAATAACATTGCCTAGACCAAAAAGGAGGCAAATAAGCCAAAAAACCTGTATCAAAATCATGTTTAGCCACATATTTTAAGTAGAAACCATCTATCAGCGACAATTTTATACCCATCAGCCCCCTTTACATTTATGCAAATTAGGCATTGTTGCACCCCTTAGATTTTATTATACTTTTAGTATGTTATTTCTGGGACCTTTCCAAAATGCATGGTGAAGAAATAATTTCTGTTGCAATTAGTCCTAGGTTGACCCCTTTTTTGGCATAGATTGACTGGACTAATATGTATGTATG